>NC_034410.1:120801687-121033299 GCF_002078875.1 Numida meleagris
TTTTTTTTTTTTTTTTTGTCCTGTTTTTTTTTCTTCCTTTTGGTTTTTTGTTTTTTGTTTTTCCGTTTTTTTGCTTCTTTTTTTTTCTTCCTCTTTGATTATTGTTTAAATGGATTTGATCTTTTGCTGATGACAAGTTTTTTTTCTTAGCATGCGATGGTTCCTAAACTGTGAGCAAAAGGTGCTGCTGGGGCCGGGAGTCACTGGGAATGAGAAATGATGATAATAATAATAGAGACTTGCCAGTCCAGCAACAACTGCGATACGTTGAGTAGCTATATGTCTGTATATGCAACTGGTTTTGTTGTGCACAGAAAGCGATGTGAAATATGATGCTGCTTTTTAAAGATAAGAGAGAAGGCATGTTTCTGACTTTTTTTTTTTTTTCCTTCGGAGGATTTTCTCTGGTGTTTTATTTTTATTTTTGGGTGTTTTTTCAGGGTATTTTTTTTCCTTATAGAGATGGGATTTGCAAATGCATTTTACAGCAGTGTTTACAAAGAGTTTGTAGTCTTGCAATACTGGTGGAAGCCACAGAGCAAGATGTTAATTTTATTATTTTTTTGTTATTTCTTTTTTTGACACTCAGTGCAATCAGCAGGGCTTTTTTTTTTCTTCTTTTTCAGTTTTTGATGCCTGTTTCTAACTGAAACTTTTCTTGCAGCCTGTTACAGTTAACATTTTTAAATACTTTTTTTCCTCCTTAAAGATAACAGAACAAAATATGCAGCCAAAGAAATGATCCTTACTTTTGCACATTTTGCACCTTGACTTTTTTATTCTTTTGCCGGCAGTATTTTATGGTGGTTAATATTATCATGATGATGATGCTGATAGCTATATGCATATATACAAATAAATACATTTTCAAATGATGGCAGTGGAAGGTTTTCCTGGAGAATGAAGTGCGGTTCGGTTTCCTTGTCAACGGAAGATGAAGTGAACAACTGAACATCTCCCCAGTGCAGGTACTTCATCTCCTTGTAGGCGTTTCCACGCTGTGTAAATTACATTGTGAGATTTGAATATATATATATTTTAAAGAAATCTCTTTCCACTCTTAGCTGAAGGTCTCAGTGCAGTGCACATGGGGACTGAGCTACGTCTCTCTGCCTCCTGATTGCTCGGATGCGTGCAAAGCATTGCACTAATTGAGGCTGGGTCTGTGAGGCTGAAGAGAGGTGTTTGTGTGCAGTGCTGTCATGAGGGGACGGCAGTGGGGGGAAAAGCGCAGACCAACCCCCCCCACCCCAAACACGCACACCTCCTGTCCAGAAAAAAATCCCCAAACTGAAATGGGTGAAATCTTGAGATCCTTGTTCTGAGTATGACTACTTGCAGGACTTCAGACAAGAACAAAAACCCCAGCCCTGTGTTCTGGTGACTTGTGTTTTGTGTGTGTCTGTTTAAAAATTATCCATTAGAAAATAGCTGTGAGAGAAACAGCAAAGGAGGCTCTCTGGGTGATCTGGCTCCTTGCCACACGAGGCATATTTCGTAGCCCCGAGGGCAGCAAAACCCTTCTATCCAACTTCTGCTCCTCATATTAAAAAGGCGTAAACAAGGCAGCAGGTTGCCTCTTATGAATTTAATTCATTGGGATGGAGATTAATCAGAAACAGATATTTGCTTGAAGGTGTTTCGTTTTGTTTTGATGATTATTAATGCCACTGGCTGGCAGGGAATGGGAAACTTACTTTCCGTGACGGTCACTGAGAGTTCAGGACTGGAGAAGGAACTGTTACTTTTCATGGATAGTGCTTAAATGCTTAACAGAGGCTGCCCCTGATGTAGAGGCAGGATATTGGTTCTTTAAAATACGGTTTGGAAGGATTTTTCCAGATGACAGGCTTGTTGGTGGTTTTGATTTTTTCTGGAAGGAGATACAGTGCAATATTATGCTAAAGTGGAAGTACTGAATGCTTGGATCTGCAGCATTCTCTGTAGTTTACTTTATGTTTACTTGTGATGGGATTGCTTAATGTATTTTATATAAACAGCCTTAAGGGATTTGTAACTGATCATAAACATAAGCTGTATATTAGATGTGGAAACCAAAGTAAGTTACAGAGAATATATTTATTTTCTTACTGCGATATAAGCAAAACCGTGTGGCCAGTTTCTAATTCATTTGGAAGTTTGAGGCTTGTAACACTCATATGTACGTTTCTCTGACTTAACAGCCGCCTTTAAAGAAGAAAGTGTGTATTAGAAGTCTTCAGCATTCTTTTGTGAAATTAGTCATGTTGAAAAATAAATAAATTGCTGTTGTTTTTATTAATTTACTGTTTAGTAAAACAGCTCTTGTGTATTGAAGGTGGCTTTTTCCAGCTTAAATATGGTAAAAATATTTAGCGCATATTTGTGCATGGTTTCTGCATTGATATGACGGAATACTTTTGACAGTATATTGGGGTCAGTAATCCATTGTGTCCAAAAACCACTGTCTAGATATTTCCATGATGGATTATGATGACTTCTCAGAAATAGTTACAATCTGTTGTGTCAATACTCTGCCCTGTAAGAAGATTCAGCCTGCTTATTTTCTCATGATTTAATTTGAAAGAAAGCCTTTAAAATACCATGCTGATTGAAAATCTACCTTCCACCTCTCTTTTCATTTCCCTCCCCCCTTATTTTTAAATTTTATTCTTTAAATTATGTGAAATTGACAGTTAGAAAAGCATTTTTGATATTGCTAAGGCACTGAAATATAGTAACTAGGCTGCAGTTTCCATAATAATGTTCCCTTTGTCCTTTCTTTCAATATTGCAGGTGTGTTGAGTGGGTAATTTTGTACACATAGTTGCTGACTGAAGATCCAGTCCTGCTCACCTAAGTCTTAAAGCCTGAGATAAAAAGTTTAGAAACCACTATTTTCAGCACCCAGATTTTGCCAGCAAAGCACCTGTTGTCTGAGTAGCTCAGTAATCTAATAGTCATACATACATTTCATTTGCAGAAATTTGAGGTTGTGTGATTTAATAAAAGAGATAAAGGAACTAATTTTGAAAGAGGATACCTCTACCTCCTGCATTATGTGGGCACAGTAGGATTTGGGTTGGTGGAATCGGTTCCAGCTTGGTGTTTCCATAGCTATGCTATGACTAACACGACTGAAAGCAGAGTTAGTGTAAGAGACAAGTGTTATTTTTGGAAGGAAGAATGAAAATTTTGTCTAATGAATTGCAGTGTTGTTTCTAGAAGTGATGATGTAACTGCGTCTTACATTGAGTGTGGGGAGTACTTACTGCACTAACTCCCGAAAGTGATGCGTGTCCAGACTTGTATGGCATCTTCTATTTTTTGTTTACATCTCATTTGATATGTGTGAATTTAGGAATTTAAGGTATTTGTAAACAAAAAGATTTGGAAAGCAATTTTTCATTCATAACTAGCTATTATAAGCAGTACTTACTAGCAAATAAAAATGTATGACAGGTGAACAGGAGTTAATGACTGTGGTGCCCAGAGCGCTGACCCAAATGCAAGCTTTCATCCACTGTAGTGGCCTCAGCTGGCAATGGAAGAATATCTTTTCACATTTTTCCACGTAGAAGATGGGACTAGAGAGGCCTGTGGGGTTTTCAGCTCTGTTCTGCTGTGGTGCTGAGCTGGACTTGCTCTGTTTGAGCTCCAGTGCAGATTTAGCTGAGGCACCATTCCCACCTCACCTCTTTGGGCCTGATTCTTCCAGCTGTTGAAAACCTCTTTGATGCCCAACATTTATTCTCAGACAGCTTATACTCCTTTGTTTTTGTGCTGCTGCTGTCCCCAAACAGCAATATTCCTTCTCTACATCTTTGCTTCCCTCTGGTTGTCTTCCCTATGCATTTCCAGAGAGCAATCCCAGCCCCTTTTCTCTTGAGTTTGCTGGGCTAACTGGGCGGGGGTTTCCGTTGGGATTGGGCACAGACGTCCAAGCTATCTCTCAGCAAAGCTGGGCTGCAGCAGAAGCAGGGCAGCTGTATTCACACTCTTTTTGCTCAGGTTCTGCCTCTATATGCAGTATCCTGCCCCCAATTAGGCCTGTTGTGCTCACCTGGAGCTGGGCTGTGGCTGTGCCTTCTGCTGTTGAGCCAGGTATTGTGCCACACTGGGATGCCCTTGGCACTGTCTCTCCATGCTGCATTTCTCTGCAAAGGATTCTCAAGGATTTCTCCTTCTGCACAGTTCTTTATACTCCCAAGAATCTTTCATTTACTGTTTCAGTTTTTTACATTCCTACCAACCAGGGGAGCCACAATGGACTTGAGCCAGTCTTCTATCATGGGCTGTCTTCTACAAGGAATACATGTGAAAGTTCATCACAGTGCTCTTTAAAATAGCTTTTCCTAATTAGTTTTTTCCTAGATTGTTGTTATCTTAGCTCTCTTGTCTTGTCATTATTCTAAAAGCAGTTTCTTTCTCTTCCACAATGTTGTTTTGTTTTCTCCCTGCTTGTTTTAAAAAAAGAAAAAAAAAAACACCACCACCAACTTAATAGTGTTTAATGAGAGGATTGGTAGTTTTGCCCCGATATGAATACTTTTGAATTCCGTTGGTCTTCTCAGAGGATGCAGTGCTCTGTCAAAATCTGGAGCCAAATCCTTTAAGAACTTCTGGAATTTCTGAACAGAAGGCAAAAGATGACAATTTCCTGGTGAAAAATTATGTAATCTGTGACACTGTCAACATAGTCATCCAGAGAATTGGATTTAAACCAGTTTGTAGCTTCCTTAAACTCAGATCCTGACTGACAGAAGAAAACAAAATGCTATTTTTAAATGGTGTGAAGATTACAGTGTAACATCATCACCTCTGTTAAGGTACTAATTATTTTATGACCTTTGAACAATTACCAGGGTAACGTGACTTGAAGATTATTGTTTCCCATGTACACACGTTAGAATAGTTTAAACCATTTTTTTTTTCATCTTTTCTTTTGTTGTATTCCACAATGACACTAATCTCTTTAGTGTACTGAATCCTTCTGAAACGTTTTTATTGCAGTTTTGGAACTGTTTTCTATGAAATTTATCTTTGAAGAACAAAGTGTGATTTTTCATCTCCATGAATCATCTGCAAATAATTAAAACAAAAAAATGAAGTAGACCTTCAGATTATTAAGTATATCTCAGGTTGCTTAGCATGAATATAGTTAGCTTGTTTTTATGACTGTGATATTCTGAGATAGAAAGATAGACGTGTTCATAGATGGTCATATAGGTAGTTCTTTTTACTGATGTTTTTATTGTGATAGAGATTTAGCCAAAACATTATACAGTCTTTTAGAGCTCAACAAACACTCTTGATTAGAAATAGATAGTTAACTTTTACAGTATTGTAAATTTATATACACTGATACCAGCTACTGCCACCTGAGAAAAGCTGCAAAGCTGCATTGTCTCCCTGGTTTCCTCCCTGTGCCTCGCCACCACTGGCTCCTCTGCATGCCCCAGGCCTTCCAGCATGTCAGGACTCAAGCAACAACCAGTCTGCAGCAGTATCTCTGTTTTAGGAATAGAGATTTTTGCTGTGGCATAATTCCTTCACAGTTACTGCAGTACACGTAATAATATCTTCTTGGACTTGGCCCTTTGAGGTTGAAAGTAGCAGAAGTGGGTTTAAAAGGAGTGACTGCCGTCAGTGGTGGCACGGTGACCCATAAGTGGCACTCTCCAGGCTTCTTATTTTGTCTTTGTATACTCATGATTCTTCTTCCTGAAGTACCCTAAGCTCTGATGAAACTTGATTTACATAGGCGTCCTTTCCCAGGTGAACTTCTCCCAATGTCTGTGAGCAGTGCCCAGCTGACGTGCAGTCACTGAACATCCAAGTCAATGTGGAGCTCTGAAAACAGCTGAGAATTTGTGTGGGCAGTACTGTGGTCCTCTGACAGCTGCTACCAGCCCTTGGACAGCTATAGGTCCAGGCTAAGGCACTACTGCTATTATTATTACTTAAAGGGCAATAATACAGAAAGGATCCAATGATATTTTTTGTACCTTGGTAATTACTAAATGACTTGGTGGAAGTCTGGTCTTGAGTTTGCCAAACATGCCATATGCCACATGCTTTTATTGCACCCTGTTCTGTTCACTGTGGTTTCTTTCATCAAAATCCTCCCTCTACTCAGGCATACAGGGTCAACATAAAAGGGCTATCTGACACAAATCAAATTTTAACGGGATATTGTTTACTTGATTGAAGAAAGGCTAAATTTGCTGTGTAGACAAATACCACGGTAGCACAGTGTATTCAGCAAAAGGTTTTAACAAGGAGATTCACACAGGGGCTGAGCAGTGTTTATGCCAAACAGATGCAAGATGCATCTTGTTAATTAGAGGTAATTTTAGGATCTGAAAGAGGCATTACATATGTATGCTTTGAATAGAGTAGTTTTAGGTTGCCTTATAGTTAACTTGAAGTTAACTATAATTGTACTTGCATGGTGTTGGAAGTACTGGTCCTTCTTTCTGTTTGATTGTGGTATAGTACAGTTTGGTGTTTAAAAACATCCTCTTTATTAGAGCAATTTGAATGAACAAAACACAAAAATGTATGAGCAGAACAAAGACAGTTATGTGCATCTTCGGACACAGAATCTGGTCTCAACTGTTACTGAATGCTAGCAGCTCTTGTTGATAGGCGTTGATGTAACTCACTGACTTACAGTGATACACTGTGTATTTAGTACTTGCAGCATCACCATTGTGAGCTTGATCTGTAATACAAAATTACTTTTTATAACAAAGAAAAATATTTTACTTGGCTACAGTATTTTACTGAAAGATCCTTCACCCAATAAATATTAAGGTAGAAGTTGCATGACAATAAAAATGTTACAAGCAAACTGTCATACGACATCTATTAAATACTATAAACTAAGCTTCCTATTTGGGTAACTACAAAAGAGATTATTTATACAGTGTTCTAATTAACAAAATTTCAGTTTTATTATTTCTTGTCTTGTATTTGCCTCTGATTACACTCGATAAAACCTGACATGCTGCACAATAGGTCAGTTTTCTAGTATATGGTTTATAATTTCCTATCAACTTGTTGTTTCAAACTGCAGAAGAAAAAAGATGAAGTTATGTTTTCTCTGTACATATAGTTGAAGTTCAGTAAATGGGCCACCTGCAAGGTTGACCCTGAAAAGGTTAGCGGTTTCTATTGTGTGTTTGTCAGTCGTAGACAATTAATGTACATTGTGCACAATGAAAAGATAAAGTAGATTTAAATCTTGATGTTATGTCACTTGTGCTTTAGTGGGATAATTCATCAGCACACTGATGCTATTTTCATTGTTTACTATTTTATGAGAGAAGCATACTGCGTTACCATTCATGAGGATGTGCCCTGCTCTGGTGGGTGGCACGTGTACAGAAACCAGATCCTTTATATGTGCTGGTCAAAATACATATGCTGGTCAAAATTTCCTGACAAAACATATTTTTCTGTAGATTTTGATGAAGTGATTCACACAAAAGGCTAGATTGATCTCCCTTAACATTGCTGTTTAAAAAATGGGTTTTCAGAGCTAAGCTAGTCATCATTTTAGCCATCTGAAAGTTAGTCATTGAAGTCTAACACAGTCTCTTAAAGCTTTGTAGTCTATGGAGATATACAGACACCTCCAGAGAGCTATGGGTTATATCCCAAGAGGCATCTGTGGATAGCTGCGATGAACAACCTTTCTAAAACACCTCTCTCTTTCCACTAATGAGAGAAAGAGAGAGAGCACGGATTCCTAAAATTTTGATGGCTAAAGAAAGATAAATCCCATCCTTCCTCTTCCCACCTGTTGAAATCTTGATTTCTTAATTAAATATTTGATTGAAAACTGATTTTTTGGCCACTAAAATCTTCATGGCTTTAAGGTTTTACTTGAATTTCCACTTCTTCACTTTTTTTTTTTTTACAGAAATCAATATGTATTTTTAAACAGTTTGTATCAGTTCTAGGCTATGACAGAATTCCCAAAGATTTCTGTTGGGGCCAAGATTTCATCCCTTTTTTTTTTTTCATCATTTCACATAATATTCTGTCTATTTATAAGGTTATAAATCCTACAGCTTCAATGAGTTCTCCTTGCAGAGTTCTACCATAAAATCCAGGCACTTCAGTTACTGGGTACAATCGTGGACCTCTTCTGAAAAACCTCTGCAAATAATTGAAAGATAAGGATTATGTGGATGTCAATGGAATCAACTTAGACTTTACATATGTGAATGTATGTAACTGTATAGTTATTGTGTCAAAAAGTTATCAGTAGATCAGCAAACAGCAGAAGATCTGAATCAGAAAGTTGTAAGCAACTCTGAAAAAGGCTTTTTCAGTGAGATGCAGAAAAACTTGCCCATTTGTGCTACTGCCCTGTGCATTATGCTATCGTCCTCTTCTTTCACAGTGTTAGCAGCAGCTACCATGTCATGTTATGCACTTTGCCACCTCTTTGTCTTCATCTCATTTCTTTGATATGTATTTATATTTCTACCTTTGTTTTTTGCACTGTACCTCAAAAATGCATTGTGTGAGCAGTCTTCACAAAAAATGGATTTTCAAGGATAATATTCCTAGCTGACTTGATGAAGTCAGCTCTTTCCTCAGTTTCATTTCTGCACCATAACATTTCCTTTTTCAGTCATGCATTTTGACTCAGATTTGGAAGTACAGTGTTGACACAGCATTATAAAGATCTCATGACCGTAGATTGTGGAGACATAGAAGAACACAGCTGAATTTCTCAGTAAGGGTAGTGGATATTAGCTAGGCTCTGCCATTTGATGTTGCTAGGTCTAACCATAACAGCTGCTCTGTGTGAGTAGGTGGTCCAGGGTTGCTGAACGAGGAAAATTTGCTCAGGGACATGCTAATGAAAGGAGCAATTACAAGAAAAGTAATTACAGTTTAAAGAAATAAATTATTTCAAGAATGGCAGGATGATGATGATGATTATATTTTATGCACAATCCTGTATAGTATGACATTTCATTTCAGAAATTTTAGAATGGGTTCAGAAATTCTTGATACTTGGTCACAAATATTAATTAATGTTTTAAGTATTAATCATCATCAGAATAACCTGACTACTCTTTACTGTTGGATCTTTTAAGATCAAAATCATCTCTGCAGTAGAGACCTATGTCACACTGGTCTGCAGTGGCAGACAGAGGAAAGCATATTTGAAAATGTTAGGTTAGTTCATTTGAATTTCTGGATCCTTTTTATCTTTTATTTGTAATGTTTTTTATTTCAGGCTTGCTGGACCTTCCCTCCTGCTCTGGACCTCTCCCTTGGCGCCGGCACAGCTCAGAAGGATGAACGAAAAGGAAGCAATAGGAAAGGGGTGGAAGAGGGGAAAGGTTTAGAAAGAGAAGTAGGAGGGAGAACAATAGAAATGGAGGAAAAAATCCCCAGCTGTTCAGTTAAGGCTTCAGAGAATGGGAATGTTTGCAGTCCCTACTCCTCCTTACCTTCCCTCAGTCTCAGCCCCTCTCCCCTCCACCACCTTAACTTTCATCAACACTTTAGATATTTCACTACTTACTTCTATTTCTTATTAAAAAAAACAAAAGCAGAACAATAAAATCTTCCCGAATAACAAAGAATACCCCCCTTCTCACAAATTATAGTGTAACACTATGTAAGTGTGAGGGAAGAGGGGATTTCCTTCTGGTAAAGTAGACTTATGTGAAAGTATAGAGTGGTTTTACACATCTTGATGATGGAAAAGAGTTTAGGTTTCTCATTCCTACTACCGACAGTGAGACCTTCAAATCAATGTGCAAATGGCTGTGTTTCAGTTTATTCACCAGTGTCCAAAAGCAGGCTTTCCATTGACCTTTATTTACTCATTTTCTTCATCCCTTTCTCTCACAGTTTTACTTCCAGGGGCCCATATTACACCCCATCATCTTAGTGGGACTATAAATTAAAAACTCTCTTAATTCTTTTGGTTCATTTGAAATTTGCTTTGTATTATTCATTTTTGTAGGCTAAATCTGCCTCTCCACAGCCATTCCCACCAGGAAGCCCTCCCACCTGACAAGGTTGACTTAGAAGTTTTAACAGAATGGATGTGTCCAGGAATTGGGTCTTTCTAAGAAGTTGTTTCCTAAATGTAGAGCTTAAATGGGTCCTTTATCTCCCCCGTACCAGTCTGACTAATAAGAAAAGTCAAAATGTAACCACTGAGCCGATACAAAATAAAATAAAGCCTGGTAGCAAAATTGCAGACTTAAATGTCAAATATTAAAAATTCCTGATTGCTTGTTATACTGTAATCAGTTATGATATTTGTGTGAAAAAGATGTTGATATTTGACCTTACGGATGCTGGTGGAACAGGTCCAGAGCAGAGAATGATCAGGTCCAAAAGCATGAAATAAATTTTATATGCTAAAATGTAGCTAAAATTATTAGGTGTTGTGCGTATCTAGTTACAACAGGTCAAACACAAACATGCTATTAAATAAAAATACAGTACATACAACTGAAATAAAGTAATGACTTCTTTCAGAGATTTTATGTTTAAAAAAATGTTAAATTTGACTAATGTTTTGGAATTTCATTTTGCATTTTCCTAAGATGCACTGTAAACACTAACTTTTGCCTCATTACCTGACTAGAAGCTAGATTTCAGTCTGCCTAATGTGTTTTTTTGCAGTTTATTTAGATTTTGATTAGTTCTGCCCAACTTATGTGAGTCACACACTTGAAAAATAGGTTTCTGATTTCACCAGGATATTCGAAGTCCTTGAACTTGGTATGTTGGGTCTCTGGGCAGTCTGTCCAAAAAGTTAGACACTTCAAAGGAACCCTTTGGGTCAACACAGTGAGGTATCCAGCTGTCCTTGGTAACTGCACTAGGAGCTGTGGCTCCCATGCGGGGAACCAAGCTCCTGTGTATGCCGGAGTGTGCTTGGAAGGGAACACGCCTGTTCTCCTGCCTGAACCAGGGAACTGCTTTCTGCATATGAGGGATTTATAACTGAGAGATTGTTCCCAGGAGATTTTAGGGAACTTAGGGTCTGAGGTGTTTTTAAGACAGGTAGCACTCAATCAGGCAATCTTGATCTCACTGTGAGATTTAGACCATCTTTGCCAACCCTGAGTGTCAGTTAAAGGAAGCGTACCTTAAAGCCTGCCTTAACTGTAGGTAGTTTTACCTGACATTTAGACAGAAATTACCCAACTTGAAGCCCTCCTCTGCTGTTGAAATGCAGTGCAGTGCCTCCTGTGCTACAGACCACAAAGGGGAGAAGTCACTTTCTCCTCTGAGTAGTTATTTAGAAGCTACTGGTGCAAGTGAGGTCAGTAAGACTGCCTATGTAAGTAAGAGGAAGAAGGGGCCTTGGAGAAGAATCTGAAACAAAGATTTTTCAAATCAGTGGGTGGAGTGATGATAACTTCCTTGGACTGACTCAGATCCTTTGTCTTTTCTCGTTCATAAAAATATCATGCATTTTAACTTTGTAGTTTGCTTTGCAACCTTTATCTTCTCCTTCAGAGTGTGATGAAATTATTTCATACAGCCATTGCCATCTCACTTTAAAATGTAACTACAGTATAATCCATAATGATCAATTTCTTCTATGACCAGCTGTTTGCTATTTTACAGCCCTGCAGTGCACCAGAAAAGTATCTTTACAGAAGTGGAGTAATAGAATTGACATCTTTGAAGCTAGGAACTTCCTAATGAAAAGTTTGAAGTCTGAAAGGATCTGTCTATTTCAAATGAAATGTTTTGGAATGTAATATAAAATACGTTTCACGGTATTGAATCCTACATGTAACATGCAAGTTTTAATGTAAATTACTTTAGTCTTCTGATATTAGACTTCTTCCATAAAATTGAAAGATTTCCAAATTATGACTCCCTCATTTTTTAGCTACTGCTCAGAGCAACAATTATATTACTTATGAAAGTCAGGAGAATTATGGCTGTCTCTACTAAACACAGAGTTAAAAGCCTGACCTCAGCATCTTTGTGGAAGTCTTACTGCGTGTGTAGATTACTGAATATGATGGTAATCTCTGTTTGGCCTAGAAAACAGAACTGTGGTGGAAACAAGGCTGAATGAAGACTGCTATCATTGTCAAGAAGATACTTCACATATAAAACATATTTTAAGTAAATATCTTAAGGATGAGACATACCAGCTACACTGACCATACGTTGCATAGCTTTCTTTGTAGCAAGACGTAGGTAGCCTAGGTAGAAACTGGGTGTCTGGTACCGCTCTCACTTACGAGTTTCCTGTGGTTTTGATGTAAATCCGTTCAGATTGAGCTGGCAGAGCTTTACTTCAGGATGTAATTTCTTAGTTTGATTTTTTTATAGTAAGGATGAAATTTTTACATTATATTTTCTCGTAATGGTCTCTCTCTCCCACTCTGGTGAATTTTGAATAATACAAAGAGTGTACATATAGATATATAGAAGACACACCTATGTAACTATATCCAAGTATAGTCCGTGTTTTGTGGTTTTGTCTATAACAACGTTGCAATTGATTTAATTGGGAGCAAGATCAGGCTTCAGCTTTCAATGCAAAAGGCTGTATTTCTAATACATGCAATACAGGGTATTAACTCAACAGAACAGGCAACCTGATACCGGTGAGTCAGAAGTCCTGGAGGTGGAATAATAACAATTTGATTAGATATAAAAAAAATGCAATGATATTTTTTCTAGTAATATATTTTTTCCTAGTTATATATTTTTTTTCTGGTATATCAGAAGTAGGAAAGAGCTGTAACAGTAGGCCAAACTCAGGATCCAGATAGCTCATTATTCTGTTTCTGCTGGTAGAAAACAGCAAAGAAAAAAAAATCTGACAAGAACCTACTTTCTAGTAAAGAAAGTAGAATGTCAGAATAATGAGGGAAGAATAAATTATACTGCCCTAGAGTTTATGTCTGGGTTATTTCACAGTTAATCAATATTAGTGAACTGATATCTTGTACAATTGGATATGGATCAGGACAGATCACAGTCTTAGCAAAGTAAATACAGTATCTATGAATGATCATATCAGTGAACAGCAACATCTTATTCTGCAGAAAAAACAAAAGCTTAAAATGAACGGTAGGAACTATGCTTAAAGTAAAGCCTTTTTTTTTTTAATGAAGAACTAAAACTTTATTATATTTGCAAGAAAATTAATTAGGCACTTCTGATCAAACTGCTGAAGTAATTTCAGAAGACAGGAGTTTGTTTCCTAAATTCTGAAGCTTCATAATCTTTGTGTTCCTTGAGTTAGCCAGTCTATTTAACTTTTTTCAACACAGTGTTGAATGTATATGTGAATAATCTGTATTTACTATATTGAGGGAAATTACATATACAGACATATATTAGAAAATTCATTATGAAATATCTAACAGCAATACTATAAACGGGCAGTTATATATGAAAGCTGTTTTGGAGTATTGCCTTATTTTCCACCACAGGCTTTTGCTTGCTGAAAAGGTTATCATCTCAATTTACAGAAGTTAATAAAAAAAAAGGATCTTTCTGTAAACATGGGTTACCACTGGAAATACAAAGAAACTGTTTTTCTTGCAGTACTGAAATAAACAACAAGAAAATAAAAACAAGCCCACACCAAAACCAATCAACCAAGCAAAAACCACAAAAAAGATTATTTCTTGTTTTTCATGTTGCTGAAATGTATATTATATTTTGTACAATCTAAACTGAATATAGGTCTGCCCGTTGCTTGTTCTCTATAAATTTGAAACGTTCCTGTATTTTCTGCTTGTATTGCTACGTAATAAAGTAAAACATTATGATTGTGAAAGCATGATTTAGTGAACGGAGGAGGACATTTAATTTTAGTAATATCTGTATCACAGTAAAAACTTTAGGAGGAAATGTTCTCATTTCAGCTTTCCGTATTTGCCTATTGACACTTGGAACTTCGTATTTCTTTAAGGTATTAGTCCTTAGGTATTGGTCAGATTTGATCTCAGAATTTTAAAGCTTTTAAGCTTTGTAAATCCTTTTCATTTAAGTAATGATAACATAAGAAAAATGTTATTGGTTGTGTTACCACAGTTCGTAGGAACCCAGCCATGAAGCAGGACTAACAGTTTATTAAAAAAAAAAATAGAGGGGATACTTCAGCTCCAGCTCCTCAAAAACACGTGGTTTACATGCAGCTTGCAACCCACCATGAGTGCTCGAGATTCAGCCATAGAATACGTAGTCAGTAATAGCTTTTTTTTTCCCCCAAAAATAATGCACAGTGTAAATATTAAATTATTCCTGATGTGGAATCATCTAAAGTATTTACATGCATTGCCTTTTTGAATTCAGTCACAACCTCTCACCAGCAGTGTATAAAAAATGTAATCGGCAAAAATACCCTAATCCACTTAAAAGTATTCTTTCTTACTCTTAGTAATTTTTGTCTCGTGCCATATATTTTATATATGTCTGCTGTTATACTTGAGATACAGTATCATTGTCCTTGTATCCTTTTTATAAGTCCCCAGGTAGTTCATTCACTTGGAGATTTTTTTATGTTACTGTCTTTCTGAACACCTTTTAACACAGCTCAACCTAAAAAAAAAAAAGAAAAAAATGGGTCTTTATTAATAGAATAATAACAGCATATTTCAAAGCAGATGGAGCAGAAAGAGACATCAAAGCCAAGCTAACAAATAGTGAAATTATCACAGTGAAATCTACAGAAAAATCCTACAGACAGTTTGTGGGCAGAATTTTAAAAAGACATGCAGCTAATTTTGATTTTTTAAATGAGCTGTCTTTCGTGGAAGTAGGACATGGAACTCCCAGCAGTTAAAGAGAATCTATGACAAGATGCTGAAGTGTTCCTTCATATAAGATGCAGATCTTTAGAGACCACAACTGACTCATTAGGAAAAAAAGACAGATGTTTTCAAAAGCAAGTCTACAGGAGAATATTTTCTCTGAGTGAAACCAACTATTAGTTGATAGGAAATCATGGGAAGATATTGCATGAACTAGTGGTGTCATTTAAACATGGGTTTGTTTGCATGTTTTGTCTCCATGTAGCTAATCAAAAGCATGCAAGCGCAGTGGTGGGGCAGGGAATTATGTGGGTTTTGACTTCAGTAAGGATTCCACCAAGGCGGGTAAGGACTTACCTCCTGCCAACATACAAACGTGAACATCTCTTAGGGTTTTATATTGTTAGTTGGTATGTTACATGATATATAGTCAAATTTGATTAAATCCAAGAACTCGCTCATTTGTCTTGGATTACTGCATAGGTATTTTATGGACAGATATTACTGTGCAGAAGATGTGTTGCATCTTCTGGAAAATTCTCTTATTCTGCAATACTATGTTGAGAAATGCTGTAGTACCAAAGAAGATAAGGGCTGTTCTCCTGTAAATCAATATTGATGTTTTCTGTGATTAGACATTCATCCAATTGCAAAAGTCAGACTTTACTGGCCAGTAGGATTTTTGAGATTCTAGATTAAAATGGATGCTATAGGGGGACATCTGCAATTGCCACTTTTTGGCATCTGAAATTGTATGTCAGTTATAGCCAAAATTTTATACCATTTGGGATGCAGTTGAAAATAAATTGAGCAGGAATTCTGTATTTGTTTCCAAATAGACTTGGAGGAATGTTACCATCATCTGAGTTTTTATTAATGTAAAACATTTGTCTTTTGCCAAATTCCAGCACAAGGTATTCTACCCATCTTAACTACAAAAGCTGTTGGTAAATTTGAATACTTTGGATTATGGTGATATTGTGTGCATTGTGTAGAAAAGGGTTATCCCCTAAAATAGTAATTTTCAAAAACACATTGCAAAAATGAACCTTTTCATGTTAGTGTTTGTGGTTGCATAGATAGTTTCTGGTTTTAGATAATATTCCTAAGGGAATAACTTTTTTTTTTTCTTGAAATCACACTTAATTAGAAAAATTGAAAATCAGTTTTCTTGTACACGGCAGAAGACTGTCAATGGAAAAGCACTTTGCCACTCAGTTCCTAGGCTCCTTTTAGGTAATATTCTTGTTCCAAATCTTTGTCTTAATCTGTGGTTGTTTTGATGTTGATTGTTTGTTTATTTTTCCCGAGGACATGAAGGTGTCTTTGCCCTCCTCAACCTCAGTGTCTCTCAGTGTTATGTCTAGGTGACTTTCCAAAGATTCTGGGCATGGTTTATTAGGTTAAACATACTTAATACTTGGTTGATGGAGCCTCAAAACCACAGCTCAAACTTCTGTGTTCAGTTCGGTCTCCTGTAAAATCACGCACGTAAACTAAGCCCCTTTGCAGAGCTGTGTCCACTTTTGGGCTGTGGTAGTAGTTTTTGTGGTAGGAAGTTAAAGCATAAAGGAACAGAATTCCCTTTTCCAATGAACTCCAATGTAAGGCATTTATCAGAATACAGAAGACAGGTCCAAAAACACCTGATTCTTTTACTAAGCATATATTGATTGATTCATGTAGAGAGGACTTCACTATTAATCTCTTTCTTAGGATCATTAGGGCCAAAGCTGATGTTGATTGCGCTTTGAGAATAAACAGTGGTATTAGTTACTTTTCAACCAAATGGTTTTTTTGCAAGCATAGAAGTGAAAAATAAAGCTCTAGAGCCCATTTATGGAATACTATATTTTCTTTATGAAAATTTTCTGTTGATGTAACTTGTCCATTTTTTATGGCTAATTTCTTCTACATCCATGCACTACAGTTAACCTTCCTTGACCTAAACAAAATAATCCAGTTAATTTCACCAATAGGCTTTAACCTTTGACCACTAATGAGCATACAATTATATCTTATGAGATACACTGAGGTGTATTCTGTCATGTTGATCTATTGAAAAACGGTGTAAGAAAGGAAAAACAAAACAAAACAAAACAAAACATTGTTCTGCAAAGGTGCTGGACAGTGAAAAAAGCAGAATAGAATCTGAATATAGAACAGAAACAACTAGAGCCTGGACCTTCACTCTCCTCCTTTCCTCTCTACAGCGTTTAAGTTTAAATTTCACTTGGACTCAAACACCTTCTGTCAACTGTACATCCTCCTCTACAGAGCTACTAACATATCTGAAATCTTTTCACTAATCCTGCAAAATCAAATAGAAATAATCCCTTAAGCAAATAATAAAAAGGCATGAAGGCTAATGTTTTTGAAGGTTTTGTTTTGTTTTTAACATTAAAAATTTCTGTGACACAGACATTTCTAAACATGGTGTCCCGTATCTCCAGCTGGTATAATTTGGTAGGATGTCTCCATTAAATTAGTGGAGAATTGTTTACCTGGTTTTATGCTCTTATCTTGTTCATAGCAAATGTAATGGGATTTGCTTCATTTTAGTGAAAAGTTGTGGAAAATAGGCTAATTAGTTATGTAATGGGAAGTTCATTTCAATCTTCCTGCAGAATGAGAAATGGAGCTTTAAAAATGTTGAGGTAATGCTTGCGTATGCTGTATATGGAGGGTAGGGGAAAAGGGCTGTAATGTGCATGAGATGTGAGCATGGAAGCCGTGAACTCGGACACCATCTTTTCATTGAAAGCTGTTTAGCTCTAGAGCCTCTCCTTTGCATTTTGAAAGGATTTTAGAAGAATGTATTATTCATAGTGAAAGAACAGTTTAAAAGTCTGTTGTTTCTGATGGAGGATTATGGGCACAAGCTTGCATTTTTAAAAAATCCATTTTATGTTACACAACACTGCAAAAAAATGTCTTGTAGTTTGAACAGTGTATTGATTATAATCAATCAGACATTTTACATAGACTAAGGTATGCCATGTTTAGCAAAAACGGCATTGACAAATAGAGCATATTAATGGATCCTTGAAATTTTGGCATGTAATTAGGCTTGCTTAGATCTTTAAATGTAAAGGATGCTCTATAAATATGCTGCCATTCGATAACCCAATTTTTACATTGATTATTAGAGATATAATGGAGCATGTTATTACATTAAATGTTGAGAAGAGTTAAATAACAGAAGATTTCAAGCAATATGGTCATCAGATATTCAGCTGTTAAAACACCATTTTTCTGATCGTTGTGCTTTTGCATCAAGAATTACAGTTTGGTTTGCAAAGTAAGCTTTGAAGCTGCTAAGGCTGAAAGTAGTTAAAGGACCATACTATGCAGGTTGCAATTTTAACTTCCAGATCAGAAAAAAAATCTGATCTCTTTTAATAAAGAGAAAAATATCCATGCATTGAAAAAGTCCTTATAGAATCAGAACTTATGCCAGTGCTATTGTAGCACTTATTTTTTCTCTTCTATGTTTTAGAACCGATATATTTTTTCCATTGGTATGTGTAATGAACCATAGTTAATATATGCTACTTAGCTTAATCTCTCTGAAACTCAGCTTTTCAGTATGAAAGAAAAGAGACAGTAGGAGAATGCATATAGACAAGGTATAAAACATGAAAAGATATTTATGGCACCTGAGCCTCCATTGTCTATTCATGGATGAAGTATTAGATGGGACGGTAGGCTGGATTTGGTTTTGCTGTTGACCTTGTAGTGTGAGCATATCACTTAGACTTCACAGAATCACAGAATCAGAGAATTGTAGGGGTTGGAAGGGACCTCTAGAAATCACTGAGTTCAACCCCCCTGCCAAAGAAGGCTCCCTACAGCAGGCTGCACAGATAGGCGTCCAGACAGGTCTTGAATATCTCCAGAGAAGGAGACTCCACAACCTCCCTGGGCAGCCTGTTCCAGTGCTCCCTCACCCTCACTGTGAAGTTCTTTTGCATATTGGTGCGGAACTTCCTTCCAGTTTTTGGCCGTTTCTCTTTTTCCTGTCCCCACAGACCACTGAAAAGAGGTTGGCCAGGTCCCTTTGTCTCCTACACTTAAGATATTTATAAACATTAATAAGATCCCCTCAGTCTTCTTTTCTCAAGGCTGAACAGACCCAGGTCACCCAGCCTTTCCTCAGAGGGGAGATGCTGCAGGCCCTTTATCATCTTTGTGGCCTTCCACTTCCCAGTTCTCTTTGCTGTTGCTATACGAATTACTTTGATAGCTGGAATCACATACCTTCTAGCTGATGCAAAGTATTTTAATGAAACTCTAATTTTATAAAGGAGGACCTGTGCAGCAAGAAACAGTAGCAAGACAAATTCCTCACGCTTTGTTAGGGAATGTTCACGCTGCAGGTAGCTGTGCCAAAATTGATAAAAATGGATTTCAAAACAATATTGCAACAGCTCTGAGAACAATCAATCAATGGGCAATTTATTTTTTTTTTTAAGTACTTACAAGAAACTTTGTGAATGTGTGACACCTCCATTAGAAAGTGTTTGGGGGGCTCAAAGAAATTGCTTAGTGAAGGATCCACTGGTTTGGAAAGTCAAAACAAATACATCCAGGCCTGTTTCACACTCTTGTAATTTTTCAAAATATTAATTATTTTACTTTGTGTCAGTGGCTCCCAAAAAGGATTTTTAGACAGGAATTGTCAAAGTATGAGAAATTCTTGTCAAAAATTTTTGAGGTCCTGGCATGTTCTGTTTGGTAGATGGCTAAGATATGGCTGTTAATTCTTCTGTACTGGCAGGATGTTTAAATGCCTTAAAAGGCATTTCCTGACCTCTCTTTAATGCTAGGAAAAAGCGAGGTTATTGGCAGAATGTGGCTGTAGTCAGTACTCTCTGAACATTACTGAGGCTTTAATTGCAGCATGTTAAAACTGAAAGAACCTAGCTCTTCAATTGATTCAGAAATAAAAGGTGTGCCAAATACCATTGTTAATTTAAAGGAGGAAGAAAAAAACTTTTAGCCTGCTGAGTAGTAAGTATGTGATTAATAAAACCTGTGGGTAATAGGAATGTGGTATATACATTTCCTCTTCTTTATTTTCTTTAATGAAATAAATAGTGCACAAAAGGGGCTTGTAATGCGTGATTCCAATGATTTCTGCTTAGTTGTTTCACCAATAAATAGACGCCAGGGAGAGAAATCTGAGGTTTGGATTTGATGACTATTTTTGTGAGAGGTTCTGTGAACAGTGCCTTTAAAGGGGGTTTGCTGGAACTTCTAGTCAGTCTAAAACTTGCAAGCAAACCCAATTAATCTTTCCTACATAATAGTTTTCTCCGTGATCAGATCTAGGTTTGCAACTCAGTCTATGTCTGTTGACTCTTTGGGACTTTCTGATGTTTTTGAACTCTGCCTTCTCTGCCTCATTTATTTTCCATAATTGAAATGGAAATGAAACCCTTCATCACAGAATAGAATCATAGAATCGTAGAATTGCTCAGGTTGGAAAAGACCTTCAAGATCATCAAGTCCAACCGCAACCTAACCATACTGCTCTAACAACCCACCACTAGATCACGTCCCTGAGCACCACATCCAAACAGTTTTTAAACACATTCAGGGATGGTGACTCAACCACCTCCCCGGGGAGCCTATTCCAGTGCTTAACAACCCTTTCTGTAAAGAAGTTTTTCCTGATATCCAACCTAAACCTCCCCTGGCACAACTGGAGGCCGTTTCCCCTTGTCCTGTCACCTGTCACCACTGAGAAGAGACCAGCACCACTCTCACTGCAGTCACCTTTCAGGTATTTGAAGAGAGCAATGAGGTCTCCCCTCAGCCTGCTCTTCCCCAGACTAAACAGCCCCAGTGCCTTTAGTTGTTCCTCGTAAGGCATATTCTCCAAGCCCTTCACAAGCCTTGCTGCCCTTCTTTGGACCTGCTCCAGCACCTCAATATCCTTTCTGTACTGAGGCACCCAAAACTGAACACAGTACTCGAGGTGAGGCCTCATCAGTGCCGAGTCCAGGGGCAGGATGACTTCCCTAGTCCTGCTCACCACACCATTCCCGATACAAGCCAGGATGCCCTTGGCCTTCTTGGCCACCTGTGCACACTGCTGGCTCGTATTCAGCCGACTGTCCATCAGCACACCGAGGTCCCTTTCCATCAGGCAGCTTTCCAGCCACTCCTCCCCGAGCCTGTAGGGTTGCCTGGGGTTGTTGTGACCAAAGTGCAGGACCAAAGTGCATCAGTAAAATTATGAGTCATATACTGAGTGACTGTCACTCTGTAAGACCTAAAAGAAAATATTTTAGCAGCTGTGTTTTCAACCACCACCACAAAGTTGTCTGTAAGTGTGTTGAAAAGGTACGCTACGCTAGTAATTCTACCAGACCCAGTCTGCTCTGGGTTTTGTGCTCAGCCAAAGGTCCCTCAAATCAATGGAAAGAGAAAATAAATGGCTGAAGGGTGTGGAATAACTGCCTTTAGCATTCATTTGCTCCTTTTTGACAAAGCTCTCATAGTTAGGAGGACTCTCTACTTCAGCACTGGTGGAGACTTATACTTTAAGAGAGAGGAAAAAGAAAGTTGTCATTTTTAAAACAATTCTTCTGGAAAAAAATGCATTAGCTGAGATTTTGGAGGACTGATTAATTTAAATAAATAGATGGTAGTCTCTATGAGGGTGATATTCTCACATATAGGTAATAGCTTTTGAAAGCAAGGCCAATGAATTACTGTTGTGTTAGAATGTGACGCTCTTAAGGGAGAGGCTTTGAAATGAATCAGAGGTAAGTGCTGAACCTGTTTCTGAAATTGCGTCTGATCAGCCAAAAACGAAATGATGGATGCATTTGTCTGATTAGGAAAAATGCAGTGACAGGCAAATAAAATTTTCCTACATACATATTTAACCAAAAGTGCTAAACAATACACTTCATTTTGTCACTGGAAATACTTTGTTACGAGATGATGATTCATCATTGATCTTTGCTCTCTGCCGATGGAAAAGCTCTCCTGGGAGGAAAATATAATCTATATCTGTCTTATTTGTTTGACAAACCAAAAAAAAAAAAAATCAGAAACAGAGTTCTGCTTTTGTTTCAGAGATTTAAAGTACATTTCCTAACTTTTTATTCGAAGAAGCTGTTTGTAAATCTAGTCTAGAAAAATGCTGTTTTTATAAGCTCCAGGAGCATGTTTTATTTGGAGGGAATGAATTATTCCTTGCCAACAGACAGCTGTAAATACATAAAGCGCTCAAGCTTCTTGAGGCTTGGCTCAAATGCCAGCACAAAATCAATGGTAAAAATCAATGCCTTATATGAGCAATACTTTACTTAATCATTTAAAAAAATTATTTCAGTGAGACATAGAGGGCCAGATCCTGAGCAAATGGCCAGAAATATTTTAGCTTCTGTAGAGTTCTATTGATTTACTCTTCAGTGATCTGGCTCACTGTGGAAACTAAATTTAATATAATTTTATTTTTTAATGTATTTATTCATTAGTACTGAACATCACTGAATTTTCCACAGCCACAAATGTGGATTATGCTCATGGCAAATTCTTGACATACATAGAATATATAGTTGTGTCTGACATGGAAAAAAATTGCAACTGACATTTATGAGCTCAAGATTGAGTTTTCTATTTCATTTTGTGTAATTTGTAAAACAAATTCATTTCTAAAGTTACCCACTGATTACAACTTGTGGTCTTCATTTATGATTAGGGATTGTAAAACTAAAATAGCAGGAAGTATGATCTTTCAGAGACATGCATTCTGTGTTGATTTGTAGTGTTCGGATTTCATAATTTCGATAAACCATTTGATATCACACTTTAAATGTTTAGTAAACGTGTTTTAGGAAAATACAGAACTTCTAGCAGATATTAATGCAGCTCTCAGCTGCTGAAATAATTTTTAAAACTGCATTCAGTATGTCTGGTGCCTGACCACATACTCTCTTGTAATCCACATATCCTCGGATTACAAATTGTTGGAATCGCTGTGGATTGCAGTGCTGGGTATGGAATTCACTGCAGAATATATGCTCTCTTGTAGGTGAGGAGACAGAATCTCAGAAATAGGAGCTGTGATACTACTGACTGCTTGCAGCTGATAGTGTTTTATCTCTAAACAAAGCAGGAAATAAGTAGAAATTAAAATGTGTTGTATTACAAAAATGATCACATTAATATTATTGTGAGTGCGCTCCTTTCTCAATTCCTGACACTGCACATTTAAAATTCTTACCTTAATATTTCAGTAAGGTAATTCTCCTCATTTAAAATCATTCAAACCAATCCTCATGAAGCCTAGTAAAATTTTTTTCATTGGTAATATAATGAATATATACAAGGAATATTGTGTTTATCCTTTAATTTGAAAAACTGATTACAAATTGAGACAAATTCCCAGATCAGACATCATGTGTCAAGGCATAGACTTGATGACTTTTTGAGGTCTCTTCTAATTTGCTTTCAAGATTCTGTGATTAAAGTCATGAATAATACAATACATTTTCATTTTTGTGAAAAATTACATGTAGCCCTGTTAAAATTAAACCATGACCATGTGTATTTTTTCCATTATGTATTTGTCTATTTTATGTCTTCGGTTTTTTTTATTTTTATTTTTTATTTTATCTTCCATCCTATTAGAATTACATTCTTTTGTAAAAGATTGGAAGTACAGAGTGTTACCACTGTTAGGTGCTTCACTTCATAACAGCAACAATGCCACCAATATTGCAGACCGGAACCTAAGACAACATTAATTAAATTTTGCCATCAAGAAGATGAGTATGTCTCGGCAAGGAAAAGAATATTTTGTGATTAAAATATCCAAAACCCTGTTGTCCTGAAGTTCAGTGTTCATGGTAATGTGCCTTACAACAACACTACAGTGTTATGAAATAACTGAGTACACGCCTCATGAGTGGTATTTTGCTATTACTTATATTTAAAGTTTGGAGTGTATACTTTTCTGTTTAATTTGAAAAAATGAAGCTTAGATCAGTAATGGTATACTGAAAACATTAGAGGGGAAGCACTTTATTCATTGTGTCACTATACAGGGACCTCTGAAAATAGGGCAAGGCATACAATATGGGGTTAGGCGAAAACATTTTGCATGTTACCTCTCCTTCATTCACAGCTGCTGTGTGTGACATTTCTGTGTAAAAGAGGATACAGGGTTGTCTTTGCACTCCTTAAACTGGTTCTTGGTGCCTGAGGGCTGCTTGGAAATTCCTTTCTCTGCCAAGGAGTTATTACCTTATTCAGGGACTGCTGGGAAGGCTGTGTCCTGCCCCATTTCCCCTGGCCATTCTCTGTACTACTTGCAAGGAAGAGAAATTGAGTGGGTCCCGCTGCACCAGCTCGGCATCTCTGCGGGATCACCCCACGCTGTGCTCAGCAGTCCCGTGTCTCGCTTTCTGCCTTTAGCACACCGCGAAGCATCCGCAGTGCCTCAAAGCCTGTCTGTTGGATGTAGGTGAACGTTTATTCACAGCTGTAAAATAACCCTTGTAGAGACAAGTGCTCAACCTGAGAGAGAGAGTGAAATCTTCATTCTGGGGGAGTTAAAGGCAAAGTTTCCATTAGCACTGGTTGCACTGCAATGATCTTGCCTGAAGGTGCTGCTCTCCTAGACAGACTTATATTGGGATCAGTCTATCTAGTAACAGATCTATTGGCCAAATTCTTATGCAAAACAAAAACAAAAGGATCTGCAAAAGACTCGTACAAGCAGAAATTATGGGACTGGCATCACATCTCGAGATAAGTTGCTACAGCTGACTCAAAATTTAAAGAAGGGACACATTTCACATTAGTTGTTCCAAGCTAATCGTCATTGTCATTAGTGAGAACCTTAAATAAAATCTTATATCTTCTTGTTCTGATCTGCGTTTTCTAAAGTCCAGCATTTTTATCTTGGCCTTTGAATAACCGGTGTAGTAATATAACATTGCATTGCAACAGATTAGAAAAGCTTTAGTCTCAAGTCCTACTTAAGTGAAACACTTTCAGTGTTAAATAGAGATTTGATTGACAAGTGAAATAAAGTGAAATAACCCAAAGTTGATGAAACTACTCTACAAAGGATTCAAGAAAACTGCACTGTAGAATTTTTGGCCAGAGAGTCAGCTGTGTGAGTGCAAGTTAGGTGACAGACTGATTGAAACCACCTAATCCATTGCTAACTATTGCCTTTCTGGATCAGGATACAAGCAACATCTACTTTCATATATACTTCATATATATATATGAAGGTAGCCCTGCATTAATCTCGGCTTTTATAGAGTCAAGGGAAAATGGTTTTCCTTCTTACCAGTAGGTAAGAAAGCTGTAGTTATTTAGGCTGGGTGCAAAAGAGCAATGGTGGTCTCCAAAGAATCATGCAGGAGTCAAGGAAATTTGCCAAATTTTCCAAAATGACACTCAAATTAGAGCTGTCATCCATCTGTGCTTGAACAGAAGGAAATTGTTAATGAAGACTGTAACCTTCAAATGTTATCTGGAGAAGAAAAATCAAACGTAAAAATAGAAAGCCCATCTAGGAAAAGAAGTATGATACCCTTAGGCATTGTGTTTGTTTAAAATTGGAAGACAGATCAGACAACTATTTCATGTGGCTCTTGTACATACGTATGCGACTGATGAAAGCTCATTTTTTCCGTATAAATTTTTTCTGCCTAAGAAGGAATTTCCTGTATTGTACTGGAAGCAATTTAAGCCTTAACCTGTTGTCTGGGAAGAGTACTTGCTAGGAGCAGGACATTTCTGTATAACGTATTTCATTTTAATATGAATTAAAGTGGTTAATTAAAGGAACTGACACTAGAATTCTCTTCATTCTTTTGAATTTTTTGACATATTTTCTTCCCTGTTGAACAAAAGTTTTCAATTGGGTTCAAGAGGTACTAGATACCTCAGGTTTTGTACATCTTCATTTTGAAACATTTACAATTGTTTTTTTTTTTCATCTAAATATTTTTATTGCAATCACATCAAGACAGATATCCAGAAATGCAAATTGCCCATATTAACAATTACTTTTAGGTATTAAAATTGACATGGATACATGTGTTGAATACAGTGTTGTATGGAAATAGTTATAAAGGAAAACACTGGACTTAGTGAAATCAATTATTAAGAGGATAGGGGGTTTTCATTCTCAAATGAAATGTCTTGGGATGTATTGATTGTTCTCATGCAACAAATTTGCAACTGGAACTTTTCAGGAAACAGAAGTGAGGTGAAAGTAGTATTGGCAAATATTGGGAGTGTGCTTATGAAGTTTGCTTCTGTCAGATTGGCATAAGGGCATCAATAATACAGAGAAAGACTGAGATATCATATAGGAGAAGGTGAAAAACCTTGTGAATTGAGATAATAAAAATGCATTTAAATATTAACAAAGTTAAATATTAACAAATAACCTGTTAAAATCAATTTTTAGATATCAGTATATTTTTGGATACTATTTACTTCACATAGGCTATGATTGATTTTTAACCATTTTGCAAATTACACCCCTTAAGCACACATCTTTTTTTTTTTTTGGCACAACAAGAAAATTCAGAAATTATGTTTTCAATAAAAATCACTTCTAAACAGAAGTAGCTTAAACATGAAAAAAACATATTACTCGCTGAATTGTAAACTCCCAAAAGTAAACATTTGTAATGAAAGCGGAAAAATATTTCATAACACCAGGAGTTAAACTAAAAGGTGTTGAAGCCTCTAAAACAAATGCCATCTTGCGATGGAAGATAGATTGGCCTGTGAGCCTGAATAAACTTTGTCTCTAATTAGTATGCAAATCTCACCTGCTCCAGGGTTCTTCCTGTTTAAAAAAACACAGTCTGTTTAGTGTTTCCCTGTTTCCTGGTGAATAATCTCATCCAGGAGGTTTCTTTTTCATTCGAATTTTCTTCATACCTGTAATTTTCAAAGCATTCTGTGCTGTCAATATTTTCTTCAAAGTGTGAAGCTAAAAAATGTTAGCATTTCTGAAATTTGAAAAATCCTGAGAACAAATGCTAACACTAATCATAAAAACATTTTGACTTAATTCTACAGAGTAAAATTCTATATTGTGACATATATTTATTATATATGTAAAGTACATACAAAAATACAGAGGATTGTAATGGTGAATATAAATTTAATTCACCTTCAAAGCTTTTGACCTGATTACCAGACTATTTAATACCAGAATGTTAAATAAAATATATAACTGCCTTTTAATTTCAGTCATATACCATCGAAGTCTATGACATTTTCAACAGAAGCAGGATCACGTCTTTGGTTAAAATTACTGAAAGAATCCACATCAGCAAATTATGAAGTTTAGAAATATTCTAAACCTCTGTTAAATTGTGAAAAAATGTTTGCTCACACAAACTTGGGTGCTGATTCCTCTTCTCTCTCCCTTTTTGCTGGTACAGTTATGTGTGTGGACCATAAATGAAGCATCTCAACAGCTGGACAAGAGTCAGGATAGGGATCCTTGAGTGATGTTTTCATGCCATCCAACTTCAGACTCTGATCCTCATTTGAAAGAATCAACCCTTTTTACACACATACACACATGACCTATGATGGCAACTCTTGCATATTTAGAGATCTCTCAAAATACAATGCGTGACAAGAATGCATATTTCACCGCAGATTGTTTACAGTTATACACAGTGTTTGTCTGTACTTGCTATCATGAGTCAACAAGCATATTTGGAGTGTCAAATGAGTACCATGGTACTCATTTTTGATAGGGAGATTCCTCTTTTTCGTATTATATGAAGTTGCTTAGCTGTATTTGCTCAATATACATAATTCCTCTCTGGTAGTCTTAAAAAAAAAAAAAAAAAAAAAAAGGAATTCATGATACCTGTATTTTATTTTCCAGTTGCTCACAGGGTGCATCCTTGGACAAGTCACTTAGATGCCGATCCTGAAAGGTTTTCAAGGCTTCCATTAATTCCAAAGACATCTTTAAAGGTTTGGGCTTTAATGTTTTTAGCCTTTGATTTCCTTAGCTGTAAGATGAAAATGTTACTATGAACATATCTCTGAAGCCCCTTAGAGACTTTCAGATGAAAGGTCCTGTAAATGTGTAAGCTACTTTTTATTATTTTCTTATTGGCCACTGAAGGGAATTCTGCATGGAATATAAGCATGTGGAACTACCGGGGTTTTGCAGTGTTTATCAGAATCAAGAAATTTGCCCTGCATATTTATGTAACTATTATGAAATGAGAGCACCGAGCATAAATAATGCAGGAAAATATTACAAGTACATTTTAGCTACTATTTTTTATTATTTTATGTAATTGGCTGGGCAGTGCTGCTGCGGCTCTGTTGAGAAATTGCCTCAGTCCCATAGGAATGGTGTTTCTTGGTAAGAGGTAGCAATTAAAAATGGAGCATTAGGGATTCACCTGATTCTTCTCCAGCGCTCTGAGATGGAACAAGCAATCTTGTTTGCTGAAGACAAAACACAAAAGTATATTACCCAGTTGCCAAACTATAAAATAATCTGAGGTGCAGAAGAGTGATAGGTCAAAGAGTCATAAGCCCAAATAGTCAAGAAAGTGAAGGGTCTGCGTTACCATTTTAAGAATGATTATTGTGATTTTGATTTCAACTGTAAGGATGAGTAGAAACTGGTGGAAGCTTTGTGTTTAGTGGCACATTAAGTGTGAAGAAATTTGTCTCTGCTCCTCAACAGCAGCCAGGTAGATAGCAGGTCCTGTGTGGCCATAATGCATGGTGACGTGGAAGTGAGGAAGGCAGGCATACCCAGCACAAGGTGTGCTACGCTATGGGCTCCTGCTGCTGACCAGTTGAACAAGTCCCTGCCATGTGAGAGATTTTTTTTTCACGTGTCACTATCTTCCTTACTACAAGTTAGCCCTCCACAGCCTGTTTACATGGTCTTTTTTCTGCTGTGCTCACCAGAAGAACAAGGCAAATGTAAACTAGAAAGAGCCCGTAGTTAGCCAGGTCAGCAACCCCTATTTTAACTACTTGGGTCTCCATCCTAAAGCCTTTCATAGGCATGTTCAGTAGCTCTTCAGAGATAACCGAACTTTTTCAGGCGGGAATTTCGGTTAAGAGTAGATAAAGATTCCTGTCTAACAAATGCCAAAGCCTGAGATAAATCCCACCTGGCTGACAAACAGTGCATAACAGAGGGTTAAGAGCTGGGACTGTAAACAGCCAATCTACAAGTAAGCTATGTTATATTCACATAAGAAATATGTTAATACGTGAATATATGACAGAGCATAACTTCTCAGCTGTGGTCTGTCCTAACAACGATACATTATAGGTATGTATATGTAAAAGGAAACAGGGAAGTACTTATGTCAGAGCTAAGTAATCTTCAGATCAAATGTGTTGTGTTTGCATCAGTAGCAGGAGCTAAAAGGAGTTTGGAATCAAATGATAGTGATTAAACATACAGGATAACAAGTATTATACAGAATTTATAGAGGTATAGTAGTATGTAATACCTGATATATTTCAGTCTAGCTGTCTAAAAATGCTTTGCAAAGTGATAAGTTATCACTGGGGATAAAACTCAGACAGTGAGTGAGAGTGAGAGAGTGTCAGTCACAGGTTACTTAGTGGATACACTGACATTTATATGAGAATTGTGAGAATCATCTTTAAAGGAAGGGCATCTTTTGATAATAAAGGAAAAAAGATCTCAGATCTGCTGAAAGAGATGGAAACTCACAGAACCTCACCACTGCTCAAAATAACTCAAGCCTCCAGATTCCCAAGACAATCTTTTGAAATATTTATGTTTTATGTAGGACTTATAAAATTTGATTTCCAGGAAAATTAAAATCTTTTAAATAAAACAAGAGCTGAATTTTGTTTAAAAAAAAAAAAAAGAGATTTTTTTTCAAAATCGGAGTACATTAGGATCTGACTAATAAAGATACCACTTCAAACCTGAACGTTTTTGTTAAGTTTTGAACAGTTTCTGGCTTTTCAACAAGATGTTTCCTGTTCTGTATTTCTGCTTGTCAAATGGTTTGCATTATAGTAGACTTTTATAAATAAAAAAGCTTTTAGAAGTGGGTGTGAGTGATGTGGGGTTAGAGAAATCTAAAGGAAGACGACCCAGTACACTACTGCTGAAGGTCTAGGAATGGTTTGCAGTATTGCAGTACATTTCCATCTATGTAATTAAGGCCTTAAGGAAAATAAGATGAAGTAAATTTACTTCTGACTTTAATGCTGAGAAAGCAATATTCGAGAGAATGCAATGAATGACCTTTCTGGCTCATTATTAGTGCTCATAGATTAAAATATATCATTGGACCTAACATTACTGGTTGTAATTCTGACTCAACTTATTAGCGTAACTTTATTGCCTCCAAAACATTAACTGCTAACAGAAGTGAGAGACGTGAGTTCTTCATCCTTTGAATTCTGCTTCTTCCACACCAGACCTGGTGTTTCCTATTTCAACGCTCCAAAGAATTAAACTCCGAAAGAGTGATGAAGTGGCCACACATCTGGGAGATTTCTGCTTCTTTCCCCTTCCCTCTCACACAGATGGATTGAGAGAGAGAGCTGCTCCTGAGGCAGGTTTCTCAGGCAGCATAACACCAGAACAGATGCTGGCAGACCAGGCAGTGATGCATATACTTCACTTTTTTTTTTCCCTTTTCTTTTAAATACATTTGTTATCTCTAAACAAGTCTTTGTCCTTAGATGGCAATTAATTCATTTTATGAGCCGTCATCAGCTTTAAGATGTGCTTGGGTAGGGCAAGTTTAACCCATACTCTCTCCCTCATTAAACTTAATTAATTTTATATAGCCAGAAAAATAAAGTGCAAACCCCTTTTTGAATGGAAATTTCAGAATTTGAAAATGATTTATTTAGAAGAAAACAATGAAAAAAGAATTTTAAAAAAATCTTACAGAGCGTTTATAATAGGAAATCAAAGCTAAGGAGAATACTGGATGGAAAGAGAATGAGACAAAGTACTATATTTCGGCCCTTAAAACACCCTTCAATTAATTTAAAACAAACAAGCAGAATAGAATGGTTGCTCTCAAAAGACTGTACAACTTTTTTGAAAATGGCATTGAAAAATTGTCACTTGGGCAAACTTTGAGAGAACAGCACCCTATCTGCTGTAGCACACACCTGTCCTCTGTTTGGTTATACAAAAGCTAAAAGAAGGCCTGAATATCACGCAGATCTCATTTCTGCCAGCTAGAGAGATTCAGTGAAGATGCAGAAGCAATTTCACCCAAAGGATAGCATGGTAGCTGCTCTGAAGAAAAAATTCTCTGCCTGCCTTGCAAGCCTTATCATTTCCAAGATTTTGTTTGGGAAAGTGACTTGAATATATAAAATCTTAGCTTTCAGAAAAACTCTATTTAAAAAATTATATTCATCTTTTCATCAATAATATCCTGTTATTCTACTATATTTTTAAGAGTTTCCCCTGTGTACTCCTTGCTTTAGACAAACAATCAAAAGAGGCAATGCATGTGTTTTGCTTAGTTCCTGTTTCCTTTTACATTCTAGCCAAGTTCATGTATATGCCACAGAATTGCCAAACAAAGAAGCTTCACTTCCAGACACTCAGGAAGGAAAGAAATTATATTTTTTCTTGTTCGAGGTTGCAGTTTTATTTTTTTATTTTTGATGTTCTAGTTTTCTGCATAGCTATAACCTCTCTTGCTTTGTAGGGTATGTGTTATAAATGGGGTTTCAAATTCCTTAAACACTTTAGCTTCGCTTCAGCTATTAATCTCAGCAACCATTTATTGGTTTCTATGCTACAAAGCAATGGAGATTATCCTTTAATTAATTCCATTGAGGAGTTCAGCTGCCATCATCAACCACACTATGGTTTCATAAATTAATCTTGTAGGGGAAATATAATGCAATTTATTATAACATTTATATTAAGATGTGAGTAACAATAGCAGAAATCCTGTGTAACAAAACGATATATGTATGTCTATATGTGTCCCAAATGTAGGAATTAAGAGAACAATTGGATATTCCATGTTTGTATTTTTATATTATCTTTAATTTTGTCTTTTAAGGATATTTCAGAGTCCATTAGAGAAGAAAAATACAGCGTTTTCTGTTCTCTTACATAGGCAGCTGTTGTAAAAATTATGATATAGCATCTTCCAGCCAGATATGTGGAAAATACATTGCTGATCTTCAGAGTTCTGAAGGCTCTCGCTACTAAAGATCTAAATTCCCCTCTAATTTATTTGTTCTGTTTTAACTTGGTCAGTTATTATCATGCAGATCTGTACATGATAACCATTTTGTTTTGTGAGTATTTGGAGGACAACAACAAATACTGCCAACATATTATGACCTCTAGAAGCTGAAAGTGCTTGGCATGGCTACTTTTCCTGTGGCAGAAATATGTTAAATATTTCAAAACGAAGTTTGACTCTGCCAGGACCACACTATGCAGATATACTTTCTTTACTGTCATTAAGTGTTAAGATTTCAATTGTACCTAACTTCTCATGGAAGTAGAAGAAGCAGGTACAGCTGAGATGCTTTTTTTATGCTCACCCAGGCTAGTGTTGGAAGTAATGCAGAGTTCATGAATTTCAGATGGTTTGACATGGGCAAAATAAGTTGGTGTTATCAGTGGTGTTCTTTTCCTAAGCACTACTTCCAGAAGTATTTCTTACAGATTGGCAACCTTATCAGTGCCAAGAAATTAAACAGAGTGTACGTTCTGCCTAAAAGTCTACATATAGCATTATTAATTAAGTTCATTAAGTAGAATCCGCAAGACTATCAGCATAAATAGCTTTATTAAGCCCCTGAGCACTGTAAGATACTGCAAAACCTCTTTGTGGATTTAATGTAAATCCTAATATTTCACTGATCTGAGTGAAGCAGTACAGAGCTTAAAATGAAAAAAAAAGTTTCCTGTGCTAATTATAACTTTTTTCTTTTCAGAAGTATTGAGTTATTCTTCATCTTAATAGATATAACTTTATGGGATTAATTATTTAATAATTTGGGAGTTTATTCCAATATATAATCTATTATTTGACTGTGTGGGTCCGGTGTATTGGACACATTTTGCATGGACAGAAGCAGGGGTCTTTGTTTGCTAACTTATTTCAGAATGTGCTGCTTTGAGAATTTGCTGTGCATAACAAAGGGTATTACAACTGCTTTCACCTAGACACTGATGGAAAGCGCTTGAGAGTTTGAATCATATGCTAGCACAGAACAGAGCTGGCATAAAAGCCGAACAATGCCAGCTATCCAGGCTCTGATATGTCAGTGATGTGCAGACGTATTTGTTTTGTGAAGAATGTTTAACGTTGGCAGCAAAATTATTTTTTCAGTGAAAGCAGCCCTGGGAAGGCATGTGTTTATTTAAGTAGATAACAGCAAGTACAAGGTGTTCCCAGGACGTACTGTTTAAAGGCAATTCACCCAGCAGGTTACCTCTCAGGACTGCTCAGGAGTTGCTACTACAGCCCCTGGGTTGCAGTCACCCTCCAGGCTAAATGTGTTCACTTAGCAGGAGACCCTGGGCATGAGGTTGTTCATAGGAGCCCTTTCGTGCTTGCACTCCTTCCTCTGTTAGCTGGCAAATTCACTCCAGAAAACCAGTGTTTAAAGTGGGTATGTACCCTCCAGGACCTGCTTAACACTTATAGAAGAAAGCATTTACCATATTTTGACTCAGCTTGCTTGTGTAGTTTCAGCTAATGTGATGTGGTGAATTAAAAAACACTGGAGCTACTGAGAAATCTGACTTCCATTAGGTTTGGACTGAGTGGTCAGTGCTAGGAGACTGCTGAAAGGCACCACCCACTGCCTCACTCTGCTCATACCCACTGTTTGATCTCCATAAATGTTCAGCAAGCACCAGTGAATGTCAGTGGGTGCCATTTTTTCCATGTGGAGGAATTGATTAACACACCTTTGCTCCGTCCACACTTCCATGTCAGATGCTGTTGTATCCGACTGCCCCTCTGCTGCCATCTGTCACATGGCAACAAAATGTGACAATATTGGCAGGAAGGTTCAACCTCTTCTGCTGTACCACTATCATCCTCCTCTGATGTCATGGGCCAACATAATAAAATAGGAGGCATTACTATCAGAGCAGCCCTTGTACATGTAGTTTACCATTACTATTGTCTAATACTATTAGTTCCTCTGTTGACTGGATGATAAGCAAAACTAGTTCATAAAACAGGAGAAACTGAAAGCACAGTTCAAATCCTACTCTGTCAAATTGTCCAGAAAGACAAATCATACACCAAGTTTATTATTGCAGGTTTTGATACTATCCTTAATAATTTATTAGAAAAATTATGACAGTTTAATTATAGTGTATGGTTAGATTCTAGTGAACCTGATTCTTTTGAATTCTATGCATTAAAAATGATTTAATGCTTGTCTGTCTCATTTTTATCTATGGAATTCAGTGGATTGAAAATAAAGAACAAAGGCCTATCCTTTTTAAAACAAAAGCTGATGTCTTACAGATTCATGTCTTTACCAATGATGGACTCTTTAGCATCTTTTTATCATTTGCATGTTATAAAATTAAATGATTAATCAAATGGAAAAATAGGTTGTTAAATGCAAATCCCATTGTACCAATAATTATATAAATCTTTAAAACAAGCTATGGTATGGATCAGGCCATGCACTTGCGCTTTGATATGCTTTAATTTTTAATTTAGGAGCTTTAAAGAAACAGACAACATTTTTTGAAAACTCTAGTGATAACTTATGACAACTAGGAATGTTTTTACTGCTTGTATATTCTTTCATGTAGGCTCTTTACATGTAGGATGCAGGTTCCACTTTGGCTGTGGGTCTCTTTGTCTTCTTTGTTCTTTTTATGTCTGTTCTGGGCCATATTTCTAATAGCTGGTGGCACAGGGCAAGGAGAAATTCTCCCAAGTTAAGCATGGGAGCTCTGGGGCAGACCCAGTAATATCACTCACCATGTGATAACTGGTGTTTCCCATCATGTTTGATGCACTGACTCTTTGAAGCACTTGGGACTTCATGCAGTGGCTTTTCTCTCTGTTTAATGAGAATAAGCTTGTTACTTAATCAGCCACACAGCCAAGCAAGTTCTAGCTTAGACTGTGTAAGGAAAGTGTAGGTATCACCTGCTGTGAAGTCACACATGGCTGGGCCTGTCTCTGTAATCAAATGGTTGTAGCAGCATGATGCACACCAACAGGTCACGCAATGTGTAGAAAGGCCTCTAGGCCTTTTGCTAATGACAGCAGTACTGGGAGTCTGTGCTGAGTTGCCGGAACAATTAATCTAGCCCACCACATCAGAAAGGCAATTCCGTGTCCTCCTACAGAAGACAGTACGGTTACAATGTGTATTTCTGAATGTGATTACTAAAAAAGAAACCCTGAACACCACCAAGGTGTTCTTCCCTGTTCATCCCTGAGATCAATTGATCCCTGGGATGGTCCTAGGCAAGCAGAATGGGTAGCTCTTACTCATTTCAGTACAAAGGAGCGAGGACACATGCCGCAGGTGCATACAGCATGAGGCTCAATGAGCGGAGTTTTAAGGCTCCATCAAGTGGGGTTTTCTAAAGTTCCAGTTTGGTTAATACTTCAAATGGGTAGAATTTGCCACTAACCAGTACTATATACTCTACTGTTCAAGTGTCCTGTTCAACTTTTTAGATAAGCCTTGAAATAGGATAAAGAAAATTTTACCTGAGAGTTTTCTCTGTCTTCAGACAGCATTAAGTGGTAATTTTGATATCAGTCCTGTTACTATGTCCAACTTTAGTGTTTACAATACAGCTTTCTTGGAAGACAAAAGGAAGGAATGGGAGAGCAACTTGACCAGCCCAGGAAGCATGATCCACTTAACATGTACAGTATCGTGCCTTGCTCACACAGTGGGAATAGTTCCTGTGTTGGATCAAGTGATGAAGTCCTGCTGCAGGACAGTATTCAGGGAGAATGTTTTTTCTGGTCTCTGTTCTTTTCTGGTCTAAGAACCTACGTACAAAATGCAATCAATAAGAGGGCTGATTAATTATGCCTGGATTAATTATGCCTGAGAGGAGGACCATACGAAAGGCCTGAGTTCAACATTGTTGTATACACGGGACTGATTGCCACATTGCATCTGGGGACAAATCAAGGAATGGGGACTGATGAGACCACCAGGATACCTCCTCCTGTCCTCTTTGTTGCACTGCTCAGCTTCAGTAGAAACTGAATGTTAACTAGACAAGTGAGGATAAGATTGTACTCAAAGATTTTGAACCACTTTATTACACAGGTACTACATCATGAATTTCTCAGGATCAAGGGATATGAGAACATGATGGAAAAACAAAGTAACTGGAAAGAAAAGTGTAACAGCAAAATGGACAAACTGGACAATAAACACATAATTAAACCATCCGGATTTTACGGAGAATAGAATTAACAGATTTTTTTTTTCACTTTCTTCCCCTCTCAAAAAAAAAAAAAAAAAAAAAAAAAAATCTATGCCTTTAAACAGTCATATTATAAAAGTTCTGCTAAAATCTGTAGTGTTATGCTGATTTACACAGGCACAAAATCTGACCTAAATAGGAAAACAGGAAGAAAAGCATTTCCTTCTCTCTCCTCCAATACATAATCGTATTTGATATGTGAAATATTCCTCATGCAAAACGAAACCAGATTTAAAAATAGTGAGACATCTTAAAAAAAAACCAAACTATCCTGGGGATTTGTAATAATGATTTCTCCTGACTATCGCACTCTCTTAGATAAAAAAAAAGGAGATTTCTGCCTGCAAACAGCAGATTCAGTAGCTCTCTAGAGGTTTAATCTTTCAGAGATAGCAAGAAATTGGAGCTGAGTAAGGACCTGGAGCTTTGCAAAATATAAGTTTCTGATAGAATGATGTTGTTCTGTTTTGTGAACTACACCATTTATCTTTATTTCTTTGTAGGTGATGGTTTCTGCAAATACTTCTGAACTGGTCCATGATAAGAGTAAAAGCAGATGCAGGAAGTCTGTATGATATAAATAATGACTGCTTGACAAAGTACTTTTGACATTTTAAGAGGGATACTGTTGAACAATTTGCTCTGGTTTGTTGCTCGACCATGAAAGGACTAAATTAGTTGAGATAAAAGGCAGCTTTCTTATCGACTTTGAAAAAAATTAACACTTCATGTGCCGTCCAAATCCACAGTTTCCATGGGAGTTGACTTTATTAGCCGAATGCTAGCTTTCTTCTCTGCGTAGCAAGTCCTGCTGGATTCCCCTGTCTAGCACCTGCATCTCCTCCTGTAGAAACACACTCCAAATCCACTTGTGTAGAGTTAATAAGCCAGAGTTGTAAAAATCTGCATGCCAAAGACTGGCAGTAAGTGATGACTGCATTTTTTCCTGCTCTTGAGTTTATCTGCAGGTTGCTACAGGAAAAAAAAAACAAAAACAAAAACAAAACAAATGCCATCCAAACTCAGGAAATTTAGACATCGGCTTTTTCAGCTACAGTGTTAAAGGGAAGCTTGTCAAGAGAGGCATTACAGAGTGAGCTAGCAGTGTGAGCTGTACTCCAGTATCCCTGGAGGGGTTCCCAAGACCGTCATTGAGATTTGCAGGTCTGAAAATTCATTTTTGGACCTGCCAATGATCCCATGTGCCATCTTGAGGCCTAAGTGACCTGGGATGCTGTTGGTACAACACTGGAAGGCCCATCCCATCACCACCCACCAGTGTGTCAAGCAGGTTCAGTGCATTCTCAGCCATATTTGAGAACACAGTTTAATAGTTATCCAGGGCATGGAGAGCTAATTAACTCCGTGAACTCCCTATTCTCTCAAAGAAAAATGATAAAAAAAGAGACACCTGGCATTTCTACTATATGCAGTAATTGTAATATAAGATAGAATTTAGCACAGCACAGTGCAGGTCTGAAAGTAGCACTTCTAGCTTCTAGCTAATATGAAATCATAGCTATCAGTAACAGTTTATTCCCCAAAACATTTTTTGTCGTTTGTCCTCCTCTCTTCCTGAAATAACTTTCTTCTTTTTCTTTTTCTTTCCATCTTTTTCTTTGCCTTTTCCTTTTTTTTTTCTTTTTTTTTTTCTTTTTCTTTATTCTTAAGTTCTTCTGTATTTCTTGTTTTGGTTTGAGTGTTATACTTCCCTTGATTTTCTTCAGAAAGCAGTAATTCTGCCATCGGCCAATATATCCATAAAATGTAGTCTGCATGCCACCCGTCTTTCTTATTTCATTGATGCTTTGTTAATAAACTAGATTCATGCTCTCTGAGCATTCATTCTTGCTACCTAGTAAGGTCGCAGACCTTATATAATAAAAACACCTTTAGCTGAGGTGATTACTTTGAGAAATATTGCCTCACTGACTTTGCAGTTAAGTTTAAAGACTAAAGCCTATCCATTAAAATGGATATTTTTCCATCATTATTAATGAAGCTTGGTGCTGTATCTTTAATATTTTGTGGAGAAGAAAATAAAGTGGGTTATGACATTTACATGCTTCTTAGTCATTTGAAGTATAGTCTGAGAAAAAGTTGTAAAAAAGACTGTGAAAGTCATTTGGTTTTTGTTTGCTTGCTTTATAGGAAATCTCATTTCCCTAAATTGGGTTGCATCCATAGCTGATATTGGATATTCAATTGTCATTTATGAAACTGATCTGCAGAAATGAAATTTTTTTCAGGTCTGAAGCCATCTTTCAGCAAAAAAATTATACGTGTATTTCAATGGAACTTTATTTATTTTTTTTCAACCAGGAAATTTGCTTTAAAATTAAATTTCACAAGCTTATCGGACTTCTATTTTCCTTTGAAGGTTTTTAATTAATGTGTTCTTTAAGAGAGTAACTCTGGCATACACTGAAAATATTAAAGATTACAATTTATTTACATAAAAGTGCATGGGTTACAGGCATCTCTCAACCCATCTGCTGTCTGGGTGCTGGCACAGACAGGATATTTTGTGCCTAACCGATGGTCATCTCTTGACCTCTGGCTGAATCCCTCAGAAGAGTTTTTAGTCATTTAATGTAAACTCTGTTATGTGTGGCTGTGGTACAGGTACATCCCTTTCACTCTATGATATAAGTAACAATTTAAATAGTTTTCATTTATTGAGATTTCCGGGAAGAGATATTTGATTTTAATTAAGGGGCACATCATATCTTAAGGAATTTAGTTTAGATTTTGTTGTGAGGAAATGCCTTCTTTCTTTCCCTCTCTGATAAATGTGTCAAAAAAAAAATCGAAGATGTTAATAAGACTGTATTTGGTAATATATACAGAGACAGGAAAACACACTATAAATCACAGTTTTCAGTGGACTGAGAAGCAGACTATGACATTCCAACTAAATTTGCACAGGGAAAACGATGGTCAAAGGCAACGTGTGCGTAACTAAGCTCATTTGCTATTGCTCTTGAGAATTTTCAGTACATTCTTTGTTTCAGCTAAATGGGTTTGTATTATTTTAATTGCCTTAATGTCTTAATGTCTTTGGCAGAGAACTGCTTTTTGAACAGTACAGGAATAGGTTGGGGATAAAATATATGAAAAGAGCACCTCAGAATCACTGAATTAGCCTATTGGTAGAAATAATTGCTGACGTTAGGTGTGTTTCACAGAAAGCTTGCAGCAGCATTGCTATCTTAGCTATCAGCCTAGGTCTATATTCATTGCAGTCTTTAACATGACAAATAATTACCTCAGAAAAAAAAGGCTGGATTTCTTTTTTTTTAAATCACTTATGAGCAAAGGAAATATCAAGCAGGATAATTGCAAGAATGATTTAAAAAGGCATTAAAAGCTGTTGCAAGATTCTATCATTTTACTGGTAATGCTTTGCTTAAAAAAATGGAGGACAATTTTTTTCTTTGTGTTGTACTTACATTAACGAACTTCTCTCTAATATATTCTCCTGAGAAGCTCATGGAGATTTTACACCTCAAATAAATTTAGCTTTTCCAGTGGTCAAGAGTTTATCATGTGATGGAGCAGGCTGTCTGAATTTCCCCAGTGCATTGCTGGAGCAATGCCTCTTCAATGGGCTTTAGGCAGACTTACAGAGCAGACACTGTAATTACTCTTGGAAAGGGAAGCTGAACCCACAGCAGGGCAGGGAGGCAGATGTTGTGTTTCCTTTAGGACTAGCGGTGAGCACTGGGCTCACAAACCAGAGCTCTCTGCTTGCATGCAGATGGGAGCAGATGACAGATGTGGTCTTCCACAAGGTTTGCATTGCTCTTTGTGGTGGGAAGGAACACAGAAAATAGTAGATGTATTGTTAGGGAATAATTTTTAAACATACAGTGATTTGTAGTCTTCTGGTATTTTTTTCACTTGTAGTGTGTAATTCAATACCAGGCATCACGACTTTTTGGACATTGGAAAGAAATACACTAAAATCATGTTTTGTGAAGTGTTTACTTTCACTTATCCTTCTGTTCACTTTACAACATTTAATTTGATTTGTAATCTTCGTTTAAAAAACAATGAAAATGACTGTCTTTGTATATTGGAAAACTCATAAATCTGGAATGAAGATCATGTAGGGCAGAAAGCAGCTATGCAGCAGAGCTGTTCAACTTATTGTCAGTAGGATTCAGCTTGTAAGACATTCACATTCACTTGAACAACAATGGTAAGAGAGTGAAGAATAAGAATACTGTACAGTGTCATGTTATACATGTAATAAAAAGCTACAAGTGCTGGGAACTTTACTGCAAGATTTTATAATTAACCTTTTTTCTTGGGTCTTCCTTCATAGTGCTTATATTTCTGTGAACCACTGACAGTTCATGGTGATAGTGCAGGGATTAGACAAATTGTATTTGAAATCTGAAGAATTATTTTTATAAAATGCAGATGACATTTTCAAAGCAAGTTGATCTTAATGCTGTCCCAGTCAAATGTAACCTTTCTTCCATAGAATCGTTTGTAAGATATTAAAGTATTACTGTACATAAAATAAGGCCATTTTTCAAGTGGAAGTTACAGATGGAAAATAATCTTGACTGTTACTTTTGATATTTCACCCTTCTAACAATTTTTAAAACCTTAAACTTCATTACCTTTTCAAGATGGGAGCTTTCCTACAAGTACCTCAGCACTGTCCAAAAGGTCATAGTTCTTTTTCTTTACTGTTCATTTACATCTGTGTCATCTGATTCTAATTTTATTTCTTCTTGTCTCTACTGATTTTGTTGATTTCAGTAGTCATTCTACAGGAACAGTAAATATGATTTACTAGGGTAAATGGGAGCAGAAACAAACTCATAAAGCCAAAGCTGTATATAGTATTTGTATAAGCGAAGGCCCTGTTCTCTTCCATGTCATTTTCATCCTCCTTACGTTGTAGACTTACTTTCTAAAACTTAACATATCAAACGTACTTAATTTCTTATTATGCCAGTATCTCCTTCTATTTTTTCTTCCTTGATATATTCAGCTTGGTCCAAACCATAAGAGGTTTATTATACTCATGAAAATACAGCAGCATTACCTCATTACACTAGAATTTATGTGCAAGAATTAAAAGAGACATTTGGAGAGCTATTTAAAATAGATATAAATATATCTGCCATGATTAAAGATAACTAATTTAATTTAACAGAAACTGTTAAATAAACAGCATGTTGTAATAGTGTCAGAGTTCTAATGCCAATAAGTGAGGCTGCCAGAGGCTTTCAGTCATAAGCCTCTGTATTCAGTTGCTGATTGCTCTGCCAAATTTAAATAATTGTGGCTGGATATATCCCTGATTTTTTTTTTTCCTAAAGTTTTGATTAAAGCAAACTTTTCCCTAAGTAGCTAAGGAAAATAACATTGACTAGTTAGGGTTAAATACTTTTATTAACATTTTACTGGGAAGCTTCCATCTGGTGTCATGTGGGAAATGGAATTTAAAATCTGCTTTGAGATTTCCCTGGATTGACGAAACTGCCTATGCTGCCCCTGTGAAATTTGCCCTAGAGGTCACTGAGGAAGATGTCTCTGCACATTGCAAAGCTTATGAAAGCAGCATTTGCCAAAGATCCTCCAATGCTGAACATGCCTTATTCCATCAAAGAACATGCAGAAATAACCCAGTGCATGCACCGTCCTCACTGGAGATCTGAGTGGCTTCCCTCAGTGTCCTGGGTCCACATTCCCTGTAAAGCAGGGCTGCTGGGAGCAGGAATCTTGAGCAAGAGTCCTAAACCTGTCCCTTCAGTATTGCCTCCTTCTCCCATGTAACAAGGATGAAGGGAAGACCTGGTCTGAGATTGGTAACTCAGGTCTGGGAGCAGACAGGACAGGAGCCAAAAAGACATTAAGGGGAAGAATACAGCTAGAGCCAAAATAAATATCCCCTAGGAAAAGAAATTGAGGGGAACAACAGAAGTGATGCTAAGGGGAATGATACGGGCCTGTGTGGGATAAGAAAGAGAAGCACGAGAAATACTGCAGGAGGAGCAGGAGGAGCAGGAGACAAACGTAACTCCTGTCCTGAGGAACTGAGATTTGGGGAGCAGTAAGAGAAGATGGGAGGCTAGGGCAAAGAGAGGCTCACTTTCTGAGAACTTTGTGTAGAAGTTATTAGAAACTCCAGAATATGCTTTCTTTATTATTTTTATTTTTAATATATGCAAATTAATTCAAACATTCATGAATGTGTACTTCACCTGATTTAGAAAATAGCTGTGAAATTTAGCGATGCCTTAGTTCCCCGGAGGATAGAGCAAGCTGTAGCTAACTGTGTTGCCAGTGTCATTACTGCTTCAAGTAGCTGAAAAAGCTTCAGAGTGACTATCCTTGCCAAGTACCCAAGGGGATCAGCTCATTTCAGCAGCACGATATGGCTGAGTTTCTTTAAAGTCTTATTGTTACATTGGCTCTGAACTATTCCAAATGAACGCTAAGACTGCAACTGAAGAACCCAGGAATTACGATACCTGAGTTAAGGCTACACAGGCTACCTGAATTGTCACCACATGCTTGTACTCATTTGAATTCAGTCTTTCACTTTCCCAACACCACGTGCTTTTTTCCATCCTATATCTCCATTCAAAGGCAAAAGGCCTTGTCCCCTGCCCCTCAGGAACCACATGTCCAAATGCTGGTGCAGGATTAAAGGCTTCAAACTGGATTTTAGCAAGTGGATTTCCAGAGTGAGCCTTTTGATTGCTCACGTCTTTAAGATCTACATGTGAAAATACAATTATATGCATACCTTGTTGCTTAATGGGTTTTGATATGTCATTGATCAAGTACAGCCTTATGCCTTGTTTTCTGCCACAGAGTTTTAAAAAATATATTACTTTACTCCATGAGGCAGTTGCAGGAAAATTTAGTAATAATAGTGATAAATGATTCTGTATCTCTTTTACTATATTACTAAGATATTACAAGGTTATTATAGTAAAGAAAGAATTCTATGCAACTCTGTGCCATCTAAATGCAACACTACACATTACAAACATTTCTCTTGTTTAATCAAAGACATTAAAATTACCAAAGCACTGAAAATGCATTATATTAACATGATTTGAACTCTGTTCTGCTCGGAATGATGTAAATTATTATTATTTCCTTTAACAGCCTTGTTGTTAGAGAGTCGAGTCATCCGTGGTTATGTGAAAGGTTTGTTGTAGGTTATTTAACTGTACCTGCTGGTCTATGTCTATTATAAAGAACAAGATAAAGAACCGCATAGTGGAAAGTATGAGTTGTATGATGATACTGGAAATGGTCCCCCAGAAAGCTGCTTTTCTGCTCAGAAAATCTTTGTAAAGAACCTGCAGATATTTTGCTTGTTAGAGTACTTTTAGATGAAACAGTCTCAAGCCTTTTATCTAGAAGACATCAATCTGCAGGCTCTGAAATGACTCACTGACTGCTCCATTGCACTTTGGTGGAAAAGATATTTCAAACTGTAAAAAAATTGTTCTCCCAGTAACTTAAACCATCACAGTTGTAGCAGGGATTGTGTTGTTGCCTATTCCTGGCAGCAGCAGGTATTTAGTTGAAAACTACTTACTCTAAGGTTGTTAAAACCATTGTTCTAGAACGCAGTCCATCACAGAAACCAGCTTCTTCACCAAATATCAAAGAAATCATCATTTTTCGCAAAGTTAATATCTCGATTGCTGTCATTCACTTTTGCCTAAGTAGAAAGATTGTTAAATAGAAGAACTGTTGTGGCTGTGACAGTAGAATACAAAAGTGACAACACTTCTTCCTCCAAACATACTTAAATAGTTAGTTTCTGTCTTCTTGACATCAATTCATGACATTACTGTTTTTAATATGCGTACAAAGACAGTGTATTTTTCCTAGCTCATTAGTGCAAGTGTATAATTTTCAGAAAAAGAAAGTGACACTGGCATTATTTTTAAGGATTAAACTCAGATGAAGGAATTATAGTTATAAATCTAATACATCTCTGCCTGGGCTCTCCTTGTGGCATATTCTGAAATAACATGAGCCCACATTAAAAACCTTTGAACCAGAGCCAGATCAAAACTAATTGCCATTTATCACATTAGTAAATGAAATATTTTAAACTTTTGTGGAAGGATGAGAATTCTAATAGTAGTAGTTTCCAGGTTTTTTCTGATGTAGTGTTTAACTCATTTGATTGCACGGTTTCACTAAAGTGACAAAGTGAGATGCCTATCACGCAAAGACTAAAGGAATGTAGAGTGCCTGTAGAAATATCTGGAAAGAGACAGAGCTCATAGAATTCTTGAATAACTCGGAAGGACTGTCCATTAATACCTGCATAGCTTTTTTTGTTTGTTTGTTTGTTTAATCTTTTGTATCAATGTTATTGCAAGGTATGATGCATTGCATCGAACACAGTGAAGAAAAAAGCCTTTCCTCCTCAGCAATACACAGCGTAAGTGTCAGGTGATGACTCAGCACTAAAATAGAGCTGCAGATCTCTCCACAAACAAGTCTGCATTTACCACCCTCCAAACAGCAGCTTCATTTGAATTCTTCTTGCACCCACGGATCAGTAAGATAGTTTCATTTATTCACCAGAGGACATGGTTCTGGGTGTTCCTGACAAAACACAGAAGGTCCCTCATCAGACAGACAAATTTAGGGTAGTTTAGCCAATCAGAAAGGCTTATTGCAAGGCAATAATGCTGGAATGAGACACATCCCTGATGGGGGAGAACTAGGGAAAACGCTGTAACTTATCCTAGGTTTTTTTAATGGGCAAGATTGATCTAACTGGTATTTATAGAGACAGAGTACACACATTTCTGCCCTCTATACCTACATTTTTCTTATGAGCCTTTAGAGCTATGTTCATCTTGTTCACAAGCGAGAAACTGCTTCACACACAGCAAGAGAATGGAAAACCTGTTTTAGTGAGGTGAAGTCCATTTAACAAAATACTAGATAAAGAATTTTCATGGCTGTTGTGGAGGTGACAAATGACTTTTGGAAATGGCAAAGAAATGACAAAATGAACAGGAAAATGAGCGAAATGTTATATAAGTTTCCTCAATTTATTTTGCTTTAAGAGGAGAACTTTCATTTCCAAAGGATTCGTGAATCATAAAACTTAACAGATTTTGTACAAAATATTTTTGGATAGAATAAGCTTGTCAATTTTCATGAAGTCATGTTGAATTCATGAAGATCTTTCATGATGATGTCAGATGTGATTTCCCTGTAGTTCTCAGATAAGCACACAGGCAGACGTTCTAAAAAATATCCCTCCATAGGTCAACAGAGAATTTTCTGTGCATCCCTCAAATCCTTTTCCTGCTGTCTGCTCAGGACTAAGAAATCACAGTAGATCAATTAGGATGGGAGAAAATGTGAGGTGGGAAATGGACAGGAATAATCAGGAGGAACAGAAAGATAATTAATTGACATAATTAATTGTCATCCACTGAACAATTATATTTCTTGAAACTACATTTCTTGAAGTAATTGGATAATTTATATCCAATACATTATATCCAATTAGTATGAATTGCACATAAAATGAGCAAATTATTTTGGATTAGTGGAAGCTGATTGTTTTGAAATAAACATTGTAGAAATATAGCTATTGTTTCAAGAAAAAAAATCAGCTAAAGAGGGATTTTCTAAAGATTGAGCTAGGGAGTTAATTATAAGGATGTATTCTCTCTTTGATTTCACTAAATTCTTCTTGAAAAATAGCATGAAACACTGTATATAGAGTGCGCTTTTTTGTTTCTTGGAAGTCACCATTTTTCAGAGGAGCCAGTACCAGAAAGACAAATAGGAGTTAGGTGTGAAGGGGGAACACAGTCAAGGCAGCAATACTATTATCATCTCTTTGAGAGAGCTAATAATGAGTTAAGTGTCCATTTTAGCAAGACAAGAAGAAATAAGTGATTTTGTATCCACTTCGAGCTTTTCAACATCACAAATAAACACTAGTAGAAGAATTTGGGGACATCAAAACCCATGGGGTTTTCATAAAAGAATAACTCATTTTGTTCCTTAGTTTATATCATTTTGGAAGCAAATCTCAATACTTTGTATGATTTGCAGCTGACGTTCATACTTAGGATCGGGTTAATAGATTTAAATAATATTTTACTGATTAATTGGTTAAAATTGGCAGGAAATATGGCAAAGGACATAATAATTAAGAAATATTTCTATATGACAACTCTGATATTACAAAAGACTTGTATTTGATTATAGAAGGCATCCCTGACTTTTAAATTTACTGAATTCAGCTCCATCTCGTGCAATCTGTACAGTCTTAAACTGGTAGAAAGCAAACTCCCTTATGTAGGTGGTACTAGAAAAAAGCATGCATAATCATCCAGCTAGCCAGTGCTCTTATACCCAAACCACATTTTCTGAAGCCCACTGTGGATTTCTGTAAGAATAGTGGTACCTCTGAACCTATTGTCGTCATTCATGAACATAGAGCTTAAGTGTGACAAAGCAAACTGAGAATGAATGGCACTGAGTACTCCCAAGATATGTTTTTAACCTGTTGCATGGCCTCAGTTTAAAATAGTACCAAAGGGCTTCACCATCTTTGAGTAAGCCACTTGAAGGCTTGTTGTTTACAGGGAGCTCTGACATGACTTCTTCCTGGTATTAATGCATAATTTCATCTCAAGTTTATAGAATTACCTGGGAAATGTCAGAGCTACTTGAAATGTCTCTCTTCATAGCAGAGATTTCTCCCAACGGGATTTTCATAAGCAGTCAAAGTCCGTTAAATGCTTGGGATAAAAATAACAAAAAATGTTGAAAAACAGTGTAAAGGTGCTGGCACCCACCTTGCACAGCTAGTAGATAATGCCAGTCAGTGGCAATGAGCCTGCTGGAGAAAATTAGCATCACTAAGGTGAACAGCTTACCCAGATTTTTGCACATTTTGAGCTTCCTCCATCAGCAGCCTGCATTTTTAATGTAAAATACTTAATAAATACTGAACACTTTTTAAATGACTCCAGGATGAACCTTGCTACCAGAAGAGGCTGCAGGTACTTGCTATACTGGTTTCAAATGTCCAGACCTTCCGAAAGAGTAGGTTCCCTCTGTTAAGTTCTAGCATCTCGTTTTCTTAGCACATAAATATACATGCAGATAGAAGGGAAGTTGACTGTTTTATTACAACAATCACCTGAAACTTAATGATGAAAATAGCAATTCCATTGTGGTTACAGGGAAATATGGATCAATTTGACCCACAGATTGAATTTACATTTCTGACCCAATTCAAAAACATTTTACTGAGAATAACTGTTACTTGTAGATTTGCAATCCAACATCATATGTCTTTCAATTAATTAATTATGAAGGATATTTCTATTCTAGTTCCTGCAATGTAAGAATAAATCTCAGCTTCAGTGATGTATTAACGAGCAATGCCAGAACACTTATTGATTTGTTACTTTCATTTAATGACTTGGAAATGTTTGACACTCATAAAGTATTAGCAATGTCCACCATAGTCCAATTTCTAATGTCTTTTAAGGTGAGGAATTTGAAATTTGCAAAAAATATTTATCTTGAAACTTGGGGAAAATGTTTTTATAAGCTTTAGTAAAAGGCAGGGTACCTTTTCAAGGTTAGCTCTGACAGGATTATGCAACTGGAAAGTCTTTTTAGTTTTATATTTATTTTAAAAGAGCTTATACTATATGCATTATCTCAAAGACAGCATATGATTAAAATTTTCTCAGGTATACAGAGGTTTTATCATAGAGGTAATTTTGTATTTCTTGCATGTCTTGAGGGAGTGTGTTCTAAATGAATAAGTGAAGATGATGACATGACAAATAAAATTATTTGAATATTATAATGGCTTTATTTTTCACTTCCGGTTTCTGGATAGTGAGGATGAGGATGCTTAGTCACTAATACGCTAACAGTATTTTAACCATGAATCCCTGTATACACAGAGATTCTTCTTAAAAAATATTTTGTCATCATTAATAATTTACTGGCATAAAATACCATTAATTATTAGAATTGACAGTACTTAGAATAGTGACATAATCCTTAATAGGAATATTATGAAAAGTTCTATTTTTTGTTTTCCTCCTTAATTTCATTATTGAAGCTAATTAAAAAGAGTTTATTTTTATATAAAAGAATATTGTTGGGTCAAAGTTTCAAACTGTTTTTTCTAGAAGAGCAGTCAATAAATAGTAGATAAAACACCATAAATTAAAATGCTTCTATGTGTTTTTGTGGACAATATGTAATGCTAATTGGAGCTTTAAAATAGTTACTCTTTAATAACTTTTTTCTGTTAAAAAAAATTGTTCTGCAGAAAAAAAAAAATACTAGTTTATCTGGTGAGATCATTGTTGTAGTTATTATTTGTTCCTTTTCTCTTTACATCTGTTTTTTTTTATGTACAAATTTGCAAGTTCAGTTCTTTCGTTATTAGAACTTCTTACAGAATTTCTTACTTTATGCCTTCTGTGGAACCTGAGGCATTTTTTTGTGATCTCATTGGATTGTATTCCTCTTTTATCAAACTAAATAATGGATCGGACTCATCTTTTAATCTGCTGTTTGTGAAACCTTGAGTAAAAAGTGAGGAAATAAGTCAAGAGGCAACTACAATTGCCTATCCTTGTCAGCCAGTTTTTCCTCGAGAGTGGGGTTGTCAATAGGAACCCAGCCCTAACGTAGTGCTTGATATTGCTATATTGCTTTTCCCAGAAACGTTTGAAAGCTGCATACCACAGGCAAGAATGATTTCACCAGCCTTAGAAGTACTCATAAGTCTGCAGTAGCATCTCTAAATTAACAGAATTAACGCTGAAGAAAAAGTCTGTAATGGGAAGAAAAGGTACCATGTCCAGTTGCAGCTACAGCAGGAGGTACCGTAAACAAAGGGCTAACAGCTGGGATGCCATTTCCACATGAGACCATGATCTAAAACCTGAAATATTTGTAAGCAGCTAAGCAAGACCTAGTGCTGTAGTGCTGACAGTCTTGCTATAGGTTAGTTAATCAAGGTGCTCCTTCTTGTAATTGTTAGTAAATCTTTCCCTGATGGCAAGGTTTTAAAATGGTATCGCTTTTCATAGAATCATAGAATTAGCTAGGTTGGAAAAGACCTACAAGATCATCCAGTCCAATCATCCATTTTATAGTTTGTTTCTTTTGATCAGCACCACATTTATATCACAGAATCACAGAATTGCAGGGGTTAGAAGGGGCCTCAAGAGATCGTTGAATCCAATGGACCTACTAAAGCAGGTACCCTACAACAGGTCACAGGAGTTGACATCCAGATGAGTCTTGAATATCTCTGTAGATGGAGACCCCACAACCTCTCTGGGCAACCTCTTCCAGTGCTTCGTCACCCTTATTGTAAAGAAGTTCTTCTGCACGTTAGTATGGAGCTTCCTATGTTCAAGTTTCAGGCCATTACTCCATTGTCCTATCGCTACACACCACCTAGAAGAGCCTGGCCTCATCCGTTTGCCTCCCACCTCCCTTTAGATATTTATAAACGTTTATCAGATCCCCTCTCAGTCTTTTTTTTTCCCCAGGCTGAACAGACCCAGGTTAAATATATATAATTTTAAAAGTAATCTCTTTAACAAGATTTGACCTTGATAGTTATACTTAGGTCCAGAAAAGATTTCATTTACTTACATTTTAAGTAAATAAAAATCAGATATTGCTAAATTGATTACAAAAAGAATTAGAATTAAATCTGCATATTCAGTGTCTATGCTTACATACCTTAAAACAGCAAAAATCTCAGAATTTAAGTTTTTACACAAAACCATTACGTTTATCTGCAGTAATGAAACTTTTCTATTAATCACTGGTTTGAATCTACCTAAATACAATGAATGAAAATGTTTTCTAATGAACTCATTTATGTCACGTTGCAGGACAAAATGGATAAAAATGAAGGAAAACTTTGTGTGAGTATATGTATACATGTATATATTCAAACATATATATAATTGTATGTATATATATATATGGTTTAGTCTAAGCTGCTTTAAAGAGCTTTGAGCTTAGGCCAGAGTTGTGCTTGCTTGCTTTTTTTCTTGTTTGTAATAACTTCATTATTGACAGAGGAGTGCTAAAATTATACACAAATAATGAACTCTAGCATTCAATTAAATTACAAGAAGTGATGATATCCATTAATTGGTGTACTGTCTAGGAGAAATTTTATGAATGCCATTTTAGAAGTTTCCAATTCATAGAATCATAGAATCACAGAATCATTAAGGTTGGAAAAAACCTCTAAGATCACCAAGTCCAACCCCAACTCATCCCCACCGTGCCCACTCAACATGTCCATCAGTGCCACATCTTCACTGTTCTTGAGCAGCTCCAGGGACAGTGACTCCCCCACCTCCCTGGGCAGTCTGTGCCAGTGTATTACCACTTTCAGACAAGAAATGTTTCCTAATATCCAACCTGACCCTCTCACTGCAGTGAGGAGAGTCCACCTGCCCTGTGGCTCTATGGGAAGTCCCAAGAGCAGGTTGCTGAGGTAAAAAGACAGTAGTTAGTAACGAAAGAAAAAAGGATAGTGCACACATATATTATAGTTTTATATTATTGCAGCTTTTAAATGTCTGTGGACATTAGATTTCTATAGGGATAATCAATTGTTTAAGAGTAAAACCATATTACTTCTGTCATGGTTTTCTGAAATTATTGTGTACTATCTATCTCAACCTAACAAAACCTCCTTGTGAAGAGCCTGCCTTTATATTACCAGTCTGTTTCATAGTTATAATTTATATTTTTCTAATTTTGGTGGTAATGGCTGTTGTACAAAGTCTTTGCTCTTAGTTAGAACACTTGTGGAAACTGCTTACTCCCTAGTATGTTAATAGAGAGGTAATACTGTAATTTTATAGCTAGTTAAAAACAACAGTAAACATCCCCTTCATTTGGTGACTCTTTTCTCTTTCTCCTCTACTGTACTGATGTGATGAGAATAAAGTATTCTGTTACATTTATGTGAAATCTGTTTATAGCAAAACAAGACTTTCTAGAACACTTGACTTAGTTTGGTGAGCAATTAACATTTCTGGCTTAATGTAGGATGAACTCAGTATTCCAATAATCTGACTTATTTAATAGCTCAGTTCTGGAGTGTATGTAAAGAAAGGAAAACAGCTATCATGGTAATGAATTTTTTTTTGTTGAAACCGTTTACTAAAATTCGTACTCAGAGTGCACATCTTTTATAATTATGTTCCCTGCATCACAGCATACTACTACTAGCAAAATAATCTGAGTTCTCATTTAGGGTTATGACTGAAAAATATTGGATTTGATGATTAGGAATTCACAACTTGAAGCTATTTGAGATTTGCTGGAAATTGAAATGCACTCTGCAGGAAAAAATACATCTTTTCTTGAAATAAGTTCCTTGCCATTTAACTGAAGCAGTAAAGTGCAGAAGGAATAATACCTTACAGAACTTTATAAGGTTTAAGATACTTAGGGTTCTGTTCTTATACTTTATTACCATCAGTTGTGTGTCACTTTTTATTATTGGTTGTTTATGGTTCCACTTTCTTAGCCACCATGACTTGCAGAAATGTTGTGCTGAGAGACTTAGCATAGGATATGACACATTGCTGAGAACACACAGAGCTTATTCTTGGATATGAGAGAAGGAAATGACAAGGTAGTAAAAGAGAGGGCCACCCTGACACAATGTTCTGTTGTGTCAGGAGAAAACGGGTAGCTCTGGGGTCTGTGAGCAGCACACGTGCAGTCCACCCAACTGCGGAAGGCTCACAGCTCACAGTGAGGACATGGACTAAGGGTACATCCATTGCACAAAACCAGTATGCACTGACTAAATGTTCCATTGGCAGCATCTGTGAAGAGTTAGACACAGGGCTGGATGCAGACAAAGAGATGATAAAGAGCAGCATCCATAGCAGGACACTGGATGTTGATGCTGGAAGCCTGCAGGTCTCACAGCTGCCCATGGTTAGGTGGCTCAGAGAGGTGTCCCAGCTGGGGCAGTTATGATGAGAAGGATTTGTCTTACATGGCATTTCTCTGCTGGGACTCATTTAGAAAGGTAGGTGGGCACCCTGAATCCAGAAATTGCAGTTTAGAGTAAATACTGGTCATGTACTTTATTCAGTAGTATTTGAACAAAATGCCGAACTAATATTGTCAGAGAATTCATACTTGCCTCATCCTGAGGGCATGAACCATATGTATGTAGAAATAATAATAAAATGCTTATTATCAAGCACATGTGGTTGCTCTTCTTGCTTTTTCTTATTTCAGCACTTCTTCTTCCACAATGTGATCTACAAGGGCTGCTCCAAAAGTAATGCGTCCTATTTTATTATGTTGGCTCATGGCGTCAGAGGTAGGCGTTAGTGGTATGGCAGTAGACACTGAACCTTCCCACCAATATTCCATTACATATTGCTGCTATGTGACAGATGGCAGCAGAGGAGCAGTCTAACAAAATGAAGTCTGACATGGGAGCATGTATGAAGCATTCCAGGGATGTACCATTCACAGCTTCTCTGGACAACCTGTGTGAGTGCCTCACCACCCTCGGAATAAAGAATTCCCACCTCACGTCTAACCTAAATCTCCTCTATACAGTATAGATACCTGTATTCTGTCGTATTTCTATTGTGAGCCCTTTTTTGGATCTGGCATCCTCTTTTAGATACAAATATGTTTACAAATGTTCAGTGAAGGTACTTAGATAAAGCATGGCAGATAGCAAAATGCTCTGACTACATTTCATTACCAATCCCCACTGTATTCACTTTGTGTCAGCTAGTTCTTATATGCCCTTACATATCTGAATTCATCAGCAGGTGCCTGATCAGCTGCTATCAGATTGTACCTTTCCATTGTTGTTGTTTAATATTTTAGCTTGAGAAATCTTGTCAGGTGGTAGTCAAGATACTTCAAAGAATGAGGAAACATGTAAAGAAAATTATTCTCAAAGCATACCAAAGTTGGTGGTTCAGTTTCATTTTGAATCACGAAGGTCTAATTGTCTCTTTAATCAAGAAAAGCTTTGTCAATATTGTCAATATTGTCTTGTGGTACTTGTTCTACAAGTGAATGATATGTTACATGACATGAAATCACGTATGCTGCAAAAGATCTCTGCCTAAGCACAGGAAAGTAAATTCTGCAGCTATTTTTCTGTGTATACAAAAGAACGGCAAAATCAGGGTCTTCTGATCATTCAAGCAATATGATACATTCCTGATACAAAGAGCAAGATTAACACTTAAAAAGACATTCAGTAGTATCTTGAATTAATAAAAATACAATCTCCAGACTCTGATATTCAATGCGCAACTACATCAATGCTGGTAATACCACAGTAATAATGAACTGCAATAAGAACAAATGTATGATGCTTTTTCCCTAGTGATAAACCTTTACAAGACAGGTTGCAATCTCTCTCTCTCTCTTATTCATTTTCTCTTTTGTAGCCTGGCCTGTGGTATGTATAAACTCTATTTAGAGAGATAATTTGCTGCAAAATTTTTCGCAATGTGAAAGGTTACTTATTTGCAGAAGTCAAGCATTAAAGCAGAAAAAGTCTGTTTGAAGGTTTTTTGTTTGGTTGATTGGTTATTTTGAAGTGTAATGTCATATTCTCTGAAGTACAGGAGGAAGTAAATGGTATTAGAAGCAGTGAAACTCATTACTTATTATTATTGCAATACTGACCTTGGCATTTTGGAAAATAGCCCCCCATTTAAAAATAAAAAATGAACAAAGTAAATGAACTGTTCAGATTAGGAAACAAATGTTTAAGAGATACTTAGGGACCAGTAAAGAGGACTCTAATTTCCTGTGTTTGGCTGTCCTGTAAATTGAGTTTGGAAGTATAACATTATACCCAGCCACTGGGAATTTCAAATTCATGGCACTCTTTACCTTGTTTCAAACAGTAGAAGTAGAGATTGGAGATTTTTCAGCAAATATATTAACAAACACAAAGCTCACATTAAAAACCCAAACTATTGCAAACCGTATCAATATCTAAGAAAACAAGAAACATAGAAAACTATTAAAAATTAAATGAAAACACTTTAAAAATATTTTAACAACAATATTGCATACCAAAAAGTCCATAAATTTAAAACAAGTTATTCTTACAGGAAAGTACAATTTGTTTATGTGCTCCTTTTAACCCTTAGAATGTGAAAATGACTGGATGTGGTCTTAGGTGGGAGCAGCAACTATATGTCTTGCTTGCCTTAGGTTAGCCTCCAGCATTTCAACTGTATAAAAGGAGAGAAATCTAATCTGCAAGAAAACTGCATCCTCCAAATTTTGTCCTATGGAACAATATCCCTATGTTTAAGTGTCTGAATCCTTCACTGGATGTTCACGTAAAAACTGTCCAAACCATCATTGTACTTAATGGTGATGCGGTCGTTAATAAAATGTAGATCTGCACCAAGGTGATGTGAACATGTCTCTAAGCTCCGCTGACTAGGGGAACACTGAGAATAATGGGTACTTAGACAGGTAGTACATACACCTTAAGCCTTAATCTGTGAGTTGAATCCTACCCGATATCTTAAGAGACATATGTACCGTGTTTGTATTGGAATATGAAATTTAGGAATAAAGGACTTATGTATTTCTGAATAAGCAAATCTCCATATCTAAAAGAGATATCCATCTTATTAGAGGCAGTGACTTGATTGTATTATTTGAATGTGAAATTCAGATAATGTTTGCAGATTTATTTGAATTTAAAAACAAAAGAAAAAATATTTACATCAACATTACATTAAGTTCAACATATCCTTGTCATATAGGTATGAGCTCCAGTCCAATACCAAGTGATCTCTAATTTTTATATGAGGAGAATAAGGATACAAGCATACTTAATTACAAGGATAGACTTTTCTGAATGATCTTATTTTCCCAACAGCTTATCACAACTCAAAAATAAATAAAATCAAAGAATGTAATGAAGCTTATGAAAAGTGATGTAGAAATTTCGAATTTCAGGAAATGCAGAGTGAGACCCCAGTCAGCAGGTAGAAAAGTCCACATGAAGTACAGCAGAAGTCAGTGAATGTTTCAGAGGTATTCAGTTCAGGATCTTACTTTTCAATTGAGATTCCCTGCAAACATGTACAGTTCTGAGGCATCTCATGTCACCATCAGGTTACAGAGTAAGAAATGACTGATTTTTACTTAGTTCTCAGCTATATCCCGAATGTCTGCTATAGTCGGAAAGAAGAATAAACCATGGTTCTCTACAGGGAAAAAAAAAAAAAAAAAATACACCAAACTCTTTTATTTTATAGAAAGACAAATTACAGTCTGATAGAAAATGCAGTAAAAATGAACAATTTGCCACTATAACAACTTTGTATTATAAAGCATCTTTCTTATTGGATACTTCCTCTCTCACTGTAGTTGCTGTTACATATCATGAAACTATTCTAATGTTTCCTGAATGAAAGTGAGACGGGCCGGCATTTCTCACAATGTAGAAGGAAATAGCCTGAAGGTTTGTATTTATGGCTATCATAGGTTGCCAGGATGAAAACACATGAGTTTAGGTTAGCACTGAGACCTGCTCTTAGGTACTTCTTCTCACTAGCTCACTCTATTTCTCCTTTTTCTTTAGCAAACTGGAACTGAAAGTCATATTCCCTTGAAACTACAAATGGTCATTCAAAGAGACAAAGTGGCAAAAATGGTCTGGACTCTTCCTGCTTCCTTCCACCTGGTCTGGCAGACACCTCTAAATTATGCCCCAAAGGCAGTATTTGCAGCAGCAGAGCCTCTTTGTTCTCCTGACTGACTCATTGCTCATTTGCCTTATCTGTAGGTGTACTTTTCCTTGCTCATACTCTGCAGGCTCAGTGAACTGAAGTTAATATGGCTTCAGGATTGGTGCACTACTTGCATGTATTCCGTGATAGATTTATTAAGATACAAGGAGGTGTGTCTCAAGGGCAGGATGTACAAGCCTGGGCAAGCCTCTTTTAACAGATTTCATTTTAATGTTATCATTTTAAAGGACGATTTCTCATATCCAGTCATAAATTTCCAGAAGACTATTTCATTTAAAAATTAGAATTAGGGCAATTATGGGATTTTGGCAACCAGTTACATTACATGAAACAGTAGCATTGTCTCATGTTGGTTTTAAATACACAGGACAACATGGAAATGGAAAAGGAGAGTCAGGGAGTTCCATCTGTGAATGTACCAATATTACCAGCTGTTTTACATCTGCTTTGCTTTGAATTTAACGGTGCCTCTTGGTACTACTATACAAATGACATTGGTTTTCCTTTTGATTTCATCTTTATTAGTCTTTTTTGTTCAGAATGTCTTTTCTTCTTGAGTAACTGGCTGTTTTACTGCTGCCATTAACCACCCATCCCATTCTTTCCCTTCTCTTATTCTTAATAGCAAACAAACAAAAATCCACACACCACAGCAAAAGAGTTTAAAAGCTGTACACTTTTAAAAGCATAAATTTAGAAACATAAAGTACAGAGAAGGCTCCATAAAATTCTTTGTTACAAAGTTCAGCTGTCTCTTTCTGAGAAGTTATCTGGCTGGAATAGTGACACTTTTAGCCACTGTTTTTAGGCTTATGCAGTAGCTTTTCTTTTCAAAACAATATGATGAGTGAAAGAACTGTGGAAATACAAAGTTTTTTTTTCTTTTGTTCTTATTATTGTGATATGTAATGCATTGCTATCTTGTCCTTGCCACTATTAAATAACGAATGAAATTTATACAATAAATACATTGTGGACTTAATCCAATAACTTTAAAATCCATAACAGCGTGCTGCACTTACTTCGTAAATATGCATGGTTAGATAAATTTAAACTTTTTTCTTGTTTCTTTTTTTTAATTAAAGTGAGTGGGAGGTATCTCTCCTTCCATGTTCTAGTTGTTGAGCCAGTACAGAGCTGTCCTGGGGCTTATTGCTGGAGTCAAAATGTTCCTATCTATTAGCTGGAGAGCAGCACTAGCTCCAAAATAAGACCATCTTCTGTATTGAGCCCCAGAGATCCCTTTATTCTCAAATTAAGCAGAATCTGCTTTCTCTTGGTAGTTAAAATTCCTTTTTATTTAAAGATCAATGACTCTCAAACACCATAAATTTCATATGAGAAACCATGCAAAGCAGGCTCATTTCTGTGTTTGTAGACACATATAAATTTATAGTTCTACATAATTTTTAATTATTTCTGTTGTTATGCCTCTTTATAGAAGGAAAAAATTAGTGAAGAGAATATTTAGCATTTAATAGCAAATATAACTTTCAGCAATTACAGCAACTGTCTGATGTTTCTCAGCTTGTCTTGTGTTTACTTCAAAGGAAAAAGTCAGTAGGCAAAACTTGCAAATCTCAGATGCTTCCTGACCTTATTGCCAACTATAGACTTAAGATAGCTAGGAAGGCTTCTGTCTTTAGCTGACTATTTTCTGCACAAACAAAGAGAAAACAGAAGAAGGATGGAAAGTGATGTCATAAGGCTGAATGACCTTTTCCCCTTTTCTTTACAGCTTTGCTATGTGGGAACAGAGGTGTACAGAAGGCCATAAGCTGGCCTCCAGTCTTCCTCAGGGAAGGCAGCAATTCCATTTGATGGTAGACTCTCAAGCATTGAAAGGTCTTGCCAAACCTTATGCTGTGTTCACTGAAATTCCTCCTCTGATTCAGCAAAGTTCCTTCCTTCACTCTCCAGATCACAATAAGTTAGGGAAGAGAGTCTGGCATAAGTCTGGCAACTGCATGCAAATATCTTATTAGCAACTTATGTCAAGAGAGGTGGACATTCACTCTAACGTAAAGGCTTTTATTGGCTGTATATGACTGCATTAAGGAATGCCACCAATTTGTCTCATAGACCACATTTCAGCCGAACTTTTCTGTAATTTGTTGTGTATATCAATCAGCAGGAGCCACAAGTCTCTGATTACTCTCTTCATCGAATTAGTCTAGGGCCTTCTATATTTACAGTGGAAAAGCAGTGATTTCAATTATTTATAAAATAGAATTTCTTTCTTACCCACTGATTTCAAAACTACTTGTTAAGACTGATAATGGTAGATTTAAGAGTTAGATTAGGTTAATTACTTGTTATATATTTAGTGGCAAAGAGCTATTGTATATGACAGTCAGAAGAATCTGCAGTGGAGATTATTACAGATTTATCCCACAAAAGGCTGAAATAATGTAAATTCTCTTGTTACCACATAGAGATTAGGAGCAGCTAAGGGAACTGGGACTGTTCAGTGTGGAGAAGAGGAGGCTCAGGGGAAATGTTATTGCTCTCTACAATTAGTTGCATGAAAGGGGGTTGTGGCGAGGCAGGAGCAGGCCTCTTCTCCCAGTTAACAGAGATAGAACAAGAGGTAGTGGCCTTAAGTTGCGGCAGGAGCCATTCCAGTTGGATATTAGGAAACATTTCTTTTCAAAAAGAGTGGTGAGGTATTAGAACAGGCTGCCCAAGGAGGTGTTCAAGAACCATGTAGATGTGGCACTGAGGGACTTGGTTTAGTGGGCATGGTGGTGGCAGGCTGATGGTTGGACTAGATTATCTTACAGGTCTTTTCTAACATTAATGATTGTATGATATGATGATATTTGTCTCATTGTTCTGAAGGAACTGGATGATGTGGTTGCCAAGCCACTCTCCATTATATTTGAACAATCATGGCTGTTAGGCAAAGTCCCCAGTGACTGGAAAAAGGGAAACATCACTCCCATTGTTAAGAAAGGGAGAGAGGAAGAGCTGGGGAACTACAGGCAGGTGATCCTCATGTCTATGCCTGGGAAGATCATGGAGCAGATCCTTCTGGAAGAGATACTGATGCACATGTGAGATGAGGGGGCGATCTAAGACAGCCAGCACAGCTTCACCAAGGGCAGATTGTGCCTCATCAATCTGGTGGCCTTCTATGATGGAGTGACGGCATCAGTGGACAAAGGAAGGGCAACTGATGTCATTTACCCAGACTTGTGCAACGTCTTTGACATGATCCTGCACCACATCCTTATCTCTAAATTGGAGAAATGTGGATTTGAAGGTTAGACTATTAGGTGGATAAAGAATTGTTTGGATGGTTGGGGTTGTTATCAATGGCTCTACATTCAGGTGGAGGCCGATCACGAGTGGTGTCCCCCAGGAGTCTGTCATGGGACCAGTGCTTTTCAACATTTTTATCAATCACATAGTGGGATCAAGTGTTCCCTCAGCAAGTTTGCTGATGATACCAAGTTGAGCGGTGCAGTTTACACAACAGAAGGGAGGGACACCATCCAGAGGAACCTGGACATGCTCAAAAACTGGGCACAAGAGAACCTAATGAGATTTAGCAAGGCCAAGTGCAAGATGTTGCACTTGGGTCGAGGCAGTCCCTGATATGAGTAGGGACTGGGAGAAGAACTAGTTGAGAGCAACCCTGCCAAGAAGGACGTGGGGGGTTCTGGTGGATGAAAAGCTGGACATGATCCAGCAATGTGTGCTTGCAGCCTGGAAGGCTAACAGTATCCTAGGCTGCATCAACAGAGGGGTGGCCAGCAGAGAGAGGGAGAAGATTGTCCCCTTCTACTCTGCCCTTATGAAGCCCTATCTGGAGTACTGTGTCCAATCCTAGGGCCCCCAGCACGAGAATGATATGGAGCTGTTGGAATTGGTCCAGAGGAGGGCCATAAATATGATTAAAGGGCTGGAACGCCTCTCCTATGAGGTAGGGTTGAAAGTGTTGGGCTTGTACAGCCTGGAGAAAAGACTCCAGGGAGACCTTATTGCAGCATTCCAGTACTTGAGTTTACAGGCAGGAGGGGGACTGACTTTTTACACAATCTGATAATGATAAGACAAGGGAGAATAGTTTTAAGCCAAAAGAGGAGAAATTTAAGTTAGATGTTAGGAATAAATTTTTTCCTGAGTGTGAAGCACAGGCACAGGCTGCCCGGAGAAGCTGTGGATGCCCCATCCCTGGAAGCATTCAAGGCCACGCTTGATGGGTTCCTGGCCACCCTGGTCTAGTGGGTGGCAACCCTGCCCATGGCAGGGGGGTTGTAATGAGGTGATATTTGAGGTTCTTTCTGACCCAAGCCATTCTATGATTCTATGATCTTTAAGTTTCCCTCCAACCTAAGCCATAGAATCATAAAATCATAAGCTGTTCTGTGGTTCTATGACTCTGTAAATATATGCACAGTGTATCCATATCAAGTTGATAACGTGCTTTGGAATTTAGGTGCTTGGTTAAAGTTGCTTGCTGGTGGTGTTTCTGGTGTCAAACAATAACCAGTAGAAGAAGGGAGCTAGCTGTTCTGATTTAAAATGAATAGGATAGTGGCAGGACTATGCAAGAGGAAACGGCCATTCCAGGGAGGGGCTCATGGGGATTTCTCCAGTATTAGCTTTGATTAATGTTGCAGTCCACAACCCTTGTATAAAAGCTGAGTCCTGATAGAGATTGTTAATAGTGTAATGCTGTCCTTCGTTATTTTAATTCAAAGGAATATATCATAAATGAAATGTGTGACATCAAGGACTGGGGTAATCGAAATGGGCAGAAGTGCAATAGTTTAAAAGTCAAGACAAGGTTATTTAATGAAACCTGTAATTATAAATTAGAGTTTATCTGTAATAAATCACTGGGAAAGAGTTGGACCTCAGGATCATTCCAGAACTGTCAGGCACAAATATTTTGCAGCCATGAGAAAGACAATATTTAACTAAAATTTATCAGAGAGGCTTTCAACAGAGCAAGAGTATCCATATCTTCTAATCAAGCATGGGAAAGCCTCTTCTGAAATACAGTACCTTTGCTTAGGAAAGATGATTTCAAATGGGAATTAGTGAAGTGCTGCAAAATTGATGACTAAGAGCAAGAAGTTTTGATACCAGCAGAGTGTGAAAGGGATTTGTTTCATTTATCCCAGCCACCTGAAGGGTGAGAAGAGGTTGCTGTATGTAGGTAGAACAGTACACATAAACTTTAGTGAAAGAAAAAAAAAAAAAGCAAAAAGACACATGAAATGTGTTTGAAAATGCAGTAGAAAAAATGCATCTAGAATGACTCAGGATAAGTTTTAATAGGAAGTGAGATCCTGGATCATAAGAACTGTCAGGTTCTAGAAACTTCCCACAAGTAATAGAAAAAGAAAACAACGAGAGAGTAAGTACTCTCTCATTACTGGAGCTGCCACCTGCTGGGATGGGACTTTTCTCGTGGGACCAATAGAAAATGGAGTGTGTTTTGAGGAAGCTGGGGTACAGCCATTTTCATTCAAGTGCCGGAACAAGAAGGCGTTGCATCCATCCACAGATAACAAAGCCAATATGATATGTCCTGAAATGGTTATTCCTATGTTATAGTAGTAATCAAGAAGAAATTTCAGTGAAGATCAGGCAGGTTAAAACTGAAAATTCTTTTTGCATTCATTATAATAACAAACATACATCATGTTCACAATATTTTGTGAATATACTGTGCTGTTCCACTGTGTTCAGAAGTCCTCCAAAGTTAAACATCTGCTACCTTAGAGGTAATATACTGATTTCCCAAATCCCAGAGATTCAAAACAGCAGATGGAGACTGCATGTCAGCAGATGAGATCACTTTACCTATCATGCCTCTTTTTGTCTAAAAAGATTTATAACTGCAGTGAAAAAATGCTAATTTTTAAAATCAGTGTTTTCAAAATGCTTTTATACTGAGTTTGTTTTTCAGTTTAATAGCTACTTCTATAAATAAAAGCTATGAAATAATAGTTAATTCCATTACCTCAGTGGTTATTTCACCCTCTCATCTATGACACAACCAAAGACATAAATCTGCAGAAATAAGTATTTGCTCATATTAAAAACCAAAAAATAATGAAATACCTATATGGCTCTAAATAAAAATAGAAAAAAATGAGTTAAAAAAAATCACTCTAATTTTTAATGAAAATTGAAACTGAAAGGTAGCTTCTTGTAGCAAAACACTTGAGAAAACAGCAAAAGAGAACACACAGTACGGAAAGGTAGTCATGGGCCTGTTAGCAGTGTATGAAAAGTTGATCCCATCATTCCCAGACTCACCTGTCTGGAAACATATGTAGCCTCCACAAAAAGAAAATTGTTTACTAAGACCTCAGTGACTACCATTGTGGCAAAGCATATAATTACTATGGTTCCCTTTTTATAACATTTTTTTGCTAGCAAATTAACTTCTTAATGAGAGTTTAATTCTTGAGATTTAAATATCAATATCCAAACATATATTTTAAAATTTTTGAGTCCTCTGTAACTGTTTTTTAAGTTTTCTTGCCTAGTGCAGAGAATATGGAACAGCTATTAAACTGCTGTTCTCCTAATAAACATTAATTACAAGACAGCAGGTGATTAATCACTGATAACGAGCTATAGATGATTTTTAATGGTCAGCTAATAGTGTCATGGGCCTTTAATACTGAAAATAATTAAAACTAATAACATTGTATGGTGAATATGCATGATAAAAAAGCACTTACATTAGAAATAGCAACATCCAAATATAGAAGGACTATCTTACTCTGTTACTATGACATTTTAGCATGGCACTCACAAGGGGTGGGGACTTGAACTGTCCCAGTTCACTATCCCAGAACCACTTGATGATATCGGGCTTGGATTTGCGTTAGTTTAAAATTGTTGGCGTTCCTCTTAAGGTGAAATTCTTAACCAGCGTACTGCAGTTATTCTCCCTTGTTACTTTTCTTGGCAGAAGAAATTTTTAATTATAGCATGGAGAGGGAATCCTTATTGGGAAAGAAACTGCCTCCTTCCCCCTTCTGTTTCTGAAACAACCTCCTGCTGTAATATCATCCTGTCCTTTTCCTTCCCAGGTGGCACCAAGTGTGGTACTGCTTTGTTAGCTGCAGAATATTGGAGGAGGCGGGGAGAAAGGGCAGCATTTCATTAATGGAAGCAGAGTCACAGCCCTGAAAAAGCTTTTGAGGCTGCCACTTCAACACCATAGGGACTGGCTAGCTGATGGCTATGAAACATTCTGTCTGCATGTTCAGTGGTAGCCTGAAGATTTGCCGGTACCGATCAGTTCTCCCTGGCTTGACAGACACACAACAGCACAGTTTACATACATAGGGCTAACCCTTCTCCTAAAACTGGTCTAGGCTTTCTCTTTAAACAAGTCTCTTCCATACTGATTTGTTCCCTGAAAACAGTATCTTCCAAACCATGTTTGTTGTTCTTGGGAAAGTGCTAGTTGTCCCAAACAAAAGCCATGTCAGGCAGTGTGCTAGTACTGAATAGCAAAGGCAATTCTAGGTTCATGTCTTGAACCTACAATTGAACATGAACTAGAGTTCATGTCTTGTCACTCTGTGGCACTTTGCTCTTATGGATATATTATGGATATCTTTGGTGTCTTTTTTGTGGATGAGCATTACAGATTCTGGGTCAAAAGACTTACACACTTGGCCTTATCAGGCCAAATCATTGTCACCATGGATTGCCAATTTAATAATAATTCTAATGTTTAGAAAAACAGTTTGATCAAGGTAAGAAAATTAAGGACTTTTTGGGGGATAAATCATTGAGCACTTTGTTGTTTTTTTTTTTACCACCACAGCCACTCACAAGAGTGGGTTTATGTATCAAAAGCAAAAGGACCAGTTCATCAAGGTGGGAATATATGTGAATTCAACCTCTAAATGGTTTTGATTGTGAAATTATATTCATAATTTACACTGTCCTTTTCTATATTTTCAGCCCCTGTCAATATGCCATGTCACCATGCCATGTATTAAATCCTGATCAGTCAAACGTTTACACAGGTGAGCAGTTTTACAAATGCCAGCAGCCACAATTAAGCCAATTTGATTGCCCATGTGGATAGTTCCTTGCAGTTGTAAGCTCTTCTGAGAACTCGCATTAAATTGTAAGGTCTTTGAAGGTGATACAGTAACTGTGAAACCTCTGAGGTTTCTTTTAATTTTACTGCAAGGCTATTCCATTCATATCAGTGAAACTATTTCCACTTTGCAGTAATATAAAGAGAAAGGGCATAGAGTTGGGCATTTTTCTGGCCGCTATGCAAACAGATAACATAATAGCTTCTCAATAAAAACAGTCATCTAGTCTAATTAAGTAATCACACAGAACACAACAGAATTAATATTATTGATTTTTACTACTTCTTGATTTGCTTTTTTGGATTAGCAAATGATTCTTAGTGATTGTTAATGAGCAGCTTTCAGAGGTCATAGAAAGTAGGTAAAGTTGGAAAAGAGAAGTCTAGGAGCTGAGACGCAGTGAGGAAGGAGCAGGAGTTGACAAAAGAGCAAAGAAGACCAGGTGAAGAAACTGGGATAAGAAAAGGAAGAAATAAAAGAGAGAAGTAGTAGAAAAATAGGATCAATAGGAATGATCTTCAAGTTGTTGGATTGCGTGTCATACTTTCATTTAAAAGAGAAATTCAGTGGGTTCTATTTAATAAAACTAAGAATAAAAAACAAATATGAAATATATGTTAAAAAAGTTTTAATATCATTATTCAAGTGACAGTGTTAATATGTGAGGAGCTGATGGCTTTAACTTGAAATAATGAAATAATGATGTTACATTTCAATATGCCTCGACAATAAGCTTAGAGTAATACCCTTTCAATAACAGAAGGAGGATTTTTTTATTAAACCACAGATGTACACAAATGACGAAAATCACTCATTATGTTGCCTTGGTAAAAGTGCTACTTTCAAGGCTGATAATCTGACAATATTACCTTTTTTTTTTTTTTTTAACTTTTTTTAATCATTATGTATTTTTGTGATTAAAAATGATTCCTTACAAGGACATCTGGGTCATTTGAAACTTTCTGAGAATTGTAGTGTTTTGGATGAGAGCTCATGTGAGCTTGCTGCCAGATTTCACATGAGACATAAAACCAACCTTCTGACTGCTTGTAGTCATTAAAGAGCAGAAGATACATTTTGGAAGGATAGCGCAGTAGAGCACCCACTGTGCTGGCTAAATTCCAACATGGAAAATTACATTCTGCCTACTGACAATTGCCTCTTCTATTTCAAAAGACAAGTCTTGTTTTTTACATACTGTCCTAGATATTAGACGTGGCTAACCTGGAGCGTAGTGCTAAATCCATCAGTGCTTATCTACCTTGCTGAATTGTCACCCTGATCCATTTATTAACTCTATTAAAGAAATGTCCCCTTTTTAATCACTGTGATAGCAATTTAACTTCTGTCTAGAATACAGGTAATATTACATGCAACATTCAGATCACAATTTTAGAAGCTAATAATTCAGGAAATTGACATTCTAGGTTTCTTTTATTAATGATACCTCTGCTTCAGTATACTCTTGTATGCTGTGAAGCACATTTAAACACACAGGTATGGTGCCCATCCTTGAAACACTTGAACAGTTTGAGGCACCTGCAAAAACCCCTCAACTTTGAGCTGTAGATATATAAATAGCTTTCTTAAATTTATTTTTAAAGAGGCAAATATGATAGTTTTAAAAGCTCAAATTACTTAATTGGGTTTCTGCCAGCACTAATGCTGGAGCACATTTAGAGTAATATTGAACCCTTCCACAAATATTTCAGTTGCAAAGGCATACAATTACAGCTTCCTTAACTCTTCTTAAAGACATAGTCACACTGAAATAAAACTGAAGTCCTTTTAGATTAAATGAGGCAAATGTCAATGGAAAGAATAATGCATATTTGCAAGCCCGTCTTGTAATATAGAGCTCAAAAATCCAAGAATTTTAGAGGCAGCAGCTATAATGGTTTATCAGACATCATCCACGAGGAAAGGCAATGTAAAGTAATATAATTTCCATTGTTTTATTAATAAGATTCTCAGTTAGGGCAGGACTATTTTTTTCCTTGTTCTGTCTGTTCTGTACTGTGATTAATTCTGCATTTTTGCTTAGTTTAAAGTAATACCTCTGTAGGTTTTCAGATAAACAGATAAAAAACAGTTTGAAATCTTTTCTTCAAATTCGTGTGCTAGGACTTCTTCAAAGATTCAAATCAGTCAGATCCTGTTTCACAGAATCACAGAATCACTGGGGTTAGAAGGGACCTGAAGAGATCATTGAGTCCAATCCCCTCCTACAGCAAGTACTCTACAACAGGTCGCTCAGGTAGGCGTCCAACAGGTCTTGAATATCTCCATAGAAGGAGACTCCACAACCTCTCTGCACAACTTGTTCCAGTGCTCTGTTACCCTTACTGTAAAGAAGCTTCTTCCACATGTTAGTATGGGGCTTCCTATGTTCAAGTTTTAGGCCATTACTCCTTGTCCTATTGCTTCACACCACCGAGAAGAGCCTGGCCTTGTCTATTTGCCTCCTGCCTCCCTATAGATATTTATAAACATTCATCAGATCCCCTCTCAGTCTTCTTTTCCCCAGGCTGAACAGACCCAGCTTACTCAGCCTTTCCTCATATGGGAAATTGTGGAATCATAGAATCATAGAATCCTTAGAGTTGGAAGAGACCTCAGAGGGCCTTCTAGTCCAACTCTCCTGCAATGAACAGGGACACCACAGCTAGATCAGGTTGCCCAGGGCCTTATCCAGTGCTCCCTTAATAATATTTGTGGCCCTCAACTGGACTCGTTCTAGGAGATCCCTATCTTTTTTGAACTGGGGAGCTGAGAACTGGACACAATATTCTAAATGTGGCCTCACCAAGGAGGGAGTAGAGGGAGAGGAGGACCTTCCTCGTCCTGCTGGACATGTTTTTTTGAATACCATTGGCCTTCTTGGCCACAAGGGCACACTGCTGGCTCAAGGCCAACCAGGACATCCAGGTACTTCTCCACAGAGCTCATTTCCAGCAGGCCAGTCCCTAACCTGCACTGATGCATGTGGTTATTCCTCCCCAGGTGCAAGACTCTACACTTGCTCTAGTTAAACTTCATCAGATTCCTTCCTGTCCAGCTCTCCAGTCTGTACAGGTCTTGCTGAATGGTAGCACAGCCTTCTGGTGTGTAGATGTGTGTTTCATGTTCAGATGTAGAATTTTTTGCAATGGAAAAAGATACAATGCTTCCATAGCAACACATTAAATACATCAAGTCCAGTACTTTCCTTAAGAACTACTTACATAAGTTAAACTGGAATGTTTTGTTATGATGAATACAGAAAAGGTTTTATTTGTGCTTCATATAAAAATGATCCACATGTCTAGTATTTCTTATTTCTATTAACGGCTAAATGAAATTTGCTCTATTTACCAGTAAAGCTAGAGAATCTCCCTCCCAACCCCCTCTTGCCTACATATTGTACAAAATCTATTAGTAGATGGGCATTTAATAGCTGTACAAGTGTGTCTTAATGAACCTTAGGATGGTATAGCTTTCCTTGTAATTGCTGACAACTATGTTGCTTTAGGTTTAAGATCATGCATGCTTATCAGAGATGCCATTGACTTGTACTTGTTCTGTTTATTGATTGCTTAATTAGTTTCCAAGATAGCTAATCAGAGACAGATGCAAGTGTTTAAGCATCTCTTGCTGTGTCTTACTCTGAGCACCAAATTGTGGAGCAGCTGTGTGATTTCAGCAAATAAATTAGCCCCAGTGAACTGAGCTTGTTTGAGTCATAGCATAGGGTATACTGTTTGTACAGTAGTGCTCTCTATGCTATGAAATGAATTTTGGGGTGGTTGGGATGCTGACTCATATTCTAAAATATAGTGGGAATGAAGGCTTTCTTGGATTTCTAAATGATCTTTTTTTCTTCTTATTTCTAGCTTATTGTTTGCTAAATGTATCCTCTAACAGTTGGTATGAAAAGATTTTTGGTCACAGTGGCAATTGTCAGAGATTTCTCTGTTGTAAAAAAGAAATTAACTAGTTGTCGATATTCTTAGGAGGCAGCATTACACATAGCTGGTGGAGCTGGATAAGTAATGGGCTTTGGAGGGTGGTGTCTGCCTCCAAAAGCTAAAAACACAGTTTTAGATAACATAGTGTGTTGTTTTGACAAAAGCAAAATGTATTGTTTAAATCTGGCCCTCTTAAACCAGTGTTCAGTATTTATCTAGAATAACATAAGAGAAAATATTGACAAGAAAAACAGTTGCAGACTGAAAAATTGAAATGCTTTTGGTTAAAAAGCTTGATATTGCTTGATATTTGTAGATATTCTGAGAGATTGTATTCCTTAATGTTCAGCAAAGCTGAAAGAAACACACTTTTTTTTTCTTAATCTACTTACTGCATTTGCATTTTTAAAACCAAGTGTTTAGTGTGAAAAGCTGTACACAGCTTTACCTATTGTGATAGACAACCAGATGAGTGTATGGTATTAAGTATGGAGCTAAGGGCAGGTATTCTATATTTATAATTAGGTATTCCTATTTCTTATTCTCATGCCTTTAAAAATAAAAATATTTTTAAAAAATCCAGTTTATTCCTTCTAATATCAATAAAACAAAACTACTCATAATTTTTTTTTCCTCCAGTTTTAATGACATGTCGGATGTTAATACAGGAGAAAACATTCCTTGCTGCATAAGCATTCACAAGGAATTTCTGCCTTCCGGTGTGCCTTCCGGAACTCTCTTCCTCTGAAAGTTTTAGTAGAGGTTCACTGTACTTCTAACAGTTTTTTTTGGAGGTTTTTTAAGCATTCAGGGAAGCACTGCACATTTTTCAGGTCATTGTAGGCCTGATAGATTTTAATACACATTTTCTAGCCTCTTGCCCATATGGGTTGAATTGTTTCCAGTGCTGATAAAGATGTCTTTATTATGTGAGGAAACTGCTCTACTATTTAATACAAGACCAGAGCAATAGTGCTCAAGACTCCTATTATGTCAGTAGACTGGAAAGATGCAAAGATTCACAAAGCAAGCAATTCACATGTAAACTCAAAGATAATTGAACCAACAGCGTGCTTGAATAAAAGTCAGTGGAGAAGAAAAGTGAGACTTTTGAATAAAGAACATCGTAACTGTTTTCAAAAGATCTGTATGTTATTTTTATTCTCAACAAATATAGAAACCCATTAACTTACACAGCTGTACAAACTTTTTTTTTTCTAATGCAACATGTATTTAAAGTCATCTATTGCCTATTTAGTAGTAGTGTATTACTACTAAAATATAAATCACGTGTTCAGAACCACCAGGAAGAAATCATGCCTAAACCTTGTGCTTGGAAGAGGCTCTACCTCCTACTTATCACTCACCAGAATTTTGACTAAAATTCTGAAATCAGTAGTAAGGCAATACCAGGACAATTTATGACTTCAAGCTCCATAAATAGTGTAGTGGCACCTTAAGTGTTTTAAGTCCTTTTTGTACTTGAAGTGTGAAGTTTGTGTGAATGACAAAAATCAACAGTATTCATGTTAAAGGGCTTAGACTGTGTAACTCCTGTGTAGGGACATTTTTTTTTTTTAATAACTAAGGATTATTTTATTATTTGAAATCAGATTTCAGATGAGAGTTCTAGTAGACTGGATCTCTTAGAATAGAAATGCTTGGCTGTTTCAACTTGTCCAATGAAACACAAATGAAGTGAAGATGTTTCCAAGATACAAACCTCATTTCTCCTTTAATATCATCAGATATAATAATTAAATACTGTGAAATTACATTCCAGCAAAGATACATGTAGCGATGTGAAGCATGTAGTAAAATCAATCACAGCAAATGTTCATATTACAACTTTGTATTTTTTTAGATATTTCTCTTTTTATTTTTAATGTAAAAAAAATATGAATCTGATTAGTAGAGCTAAAGAATGTCTTACAATCACATATTTGGAGAAACTGAAAGTTAAGTGTTTCCAGAAGAGCTCCAGAAGAAAGTCAAAATGTGCCTTGATTTACCAGGAAATATGTAAACAACATAAGTGTAATATATAAGTAAGTAATCTACTAATAAATTGTGTTGATAGAGCAGAAAGAATACAAAAACCATAACTGTTCTACAGTCCCAGCAAAATAAAGTGAAAACTACAGGATAGCTAATAATAGAATCAGAAAACTAGAAGACTAGGAGATTTACTTGACAGTATTCATGTGACTTGCACAGCCAGATCCTGTAGTAGTTTGGGGACATGCAATACAACAGCCAGTGCAGTGTCATTATAATCCTCTTGCATAGCCTAACTACACATTAAAGGAGTAAAAATGACTTCTGATATCCATTTGTTCTCCTCAGTACACATTGCATTCAAATAATTTGTCAGCACCAAGAGATTTCACAACACAGTAAGAGATTACATACTACCATCAGACTCTCCAGAAGTCATTGGAGCTAAAGGCTGAATTTAATATGTCTGCTTGTAGTCAGCACCAGGTCCTGACTCTTAATAAAACAGATACTAAGAGTCAGGACAAACATAGAGGCAAGGCAAGTTTAGATAAACTCAAAATAACGAGTGGGATGTGGGTGAACATTTGATCATTATTGCTGTGGTTCAATAGCTATTTTCTAGAAATACATCTAGCCAAAACATTGATTTTCAGAAATAACCTGCTGTACATTTCATTTATTGATGCAATGGGATCATGCACTAAGTGATGGTCTGAAAAGCCAAAAAAATAGGGTATTTACTAACATTGTCGAAATACTCATCAAAGATTATCAGTGTTACCGGAAGCCACATGCAATTGCTTCCTTTAACTTAATGGAACATCTTCAAAGGACCAGCTTAAAATGAACAAAGAAACAGGCTACTCAGTAAAGCTCCAACGTTTAATTATAGCCAGCCTCAAATAATCTTGATCTGATAATCAAGCCTTTTGTTTCAACCTTGAAACACCTCATTCTTAGAGTGAGGATAGGTATTTGAGAAGCCAGTGGCTCTCCCTGTCGCCACTTGGGAACCACACAGAGACAACAGTAGCACAAGTGTTTCTGCAGTTGATGGGAACAGCCAAGAACAATCTGTTCCTGGAGTCCCCAGTGGCATAGGCAACATCAGGGTAAAGTTGCCTCGATCCACTTGCCAAAAGCATTTCAAAGATAATGTTCAGAATCCTTGGAAATATCAGCATTAGTTGATTTCCAAGCCCCATGCTTTACCAAAAATCTTCTTGTCTTGCATAGTTTAATTTCAAACTTAACTCACTTTTCCTTTTTCTTGTAGTGGATATGTGGATGGATTAGATAGCTTGCAAGAAGGAATTCATCTATATCTGGTTTTAATTGCAAGACGGAATTTATTAGGGAACAGTTTTTCTCAGTTTGATTGTTAATAGTAACTCCATAGACTGTGGAAAATCATGCTATCTTTTATTTAAGGTTAAAAATAGCACACTAAAAGAAGATGACTTCAAAATCTGTTAGACTCAGTTAAGCAAAATTCCTCAGCATATGCCTAAACAACTGAATAATATTCTTCTAACTACAAAAACTGTTGAACTTTAAGTATTCCAGTACACTTTTTGTACAGTGGGATTTTCAGGAAGCCACAAGACAAACACACCCATTTTTCAATTCTGGCCTATTTTAAAATTTGAGACTAAGGAATAGTAGAATAGGACAAGGGAGAATGGCTTTAAGCTAAAAGAGGGGAGATTTAGCTTAGATATTAGGAAGAAATTCTTTATGATGGTAGTGCTGAGGCACTGGCACAGGCTGCCCAGAGAAGCTGTGGATGCTCCATCCCTGGAGGTGCTCAAGGCCAGGTTGGATGGGACCCTGAGCAGCCTGAGCTGCTAGGTGTCAGCCCTGCCCATGATAGGGGACAGGGTCCCCTCCAACCTAAGCCGTTCTATGATTCTGTGAAAAGGGTGGGGGCAGGGAGAAGAAAAGAACTGACAACAAAACAAAATTATAACAGCAACTTTTTAATGAGATTTCCTTAAAATATTTTGTACTTTTCTACAATGATGCAGATAACTAGAAATCTACTTCGTGTGTGATGAAGCAGATTTTTTTCTGATGCCAAAGCCACGTTTTCTGTCAGAATGTAAAATCCTGCTTTCTTACTGGAGTATAATTATTTTCTTTTTTATGCACAAGTATCACAGTTGTATGTATCTAGTTAAGAAAGAAATCCCAGGAAAAAAAAGCAAAGACTTTCGTGAGTGCCATCCCCTGTTGCCTTTCTTGTTACCATGTCTGGAAGAAATTCCATGAAAGAGTTAAACTGTCCAGCTTACCACGGCTGGAACCATACATGTTTTCAATCATGAAGATAATTGTTTAAGTTTTGGTAATGGTGTAGTCTATACCTTCAGAAGGAGAATAAAATAATACCTTGTGTCCCATAGTGAAATGTCTCTTAATGATCTGTTCTTAATGCATTTCATACCTTGCTTGCCAGATGAGAGAACACTCAAGTGTAAAACAATCTCATTCACCTCTCCAATCTGCTCAACAAGAAATGGAGGGAAAGAAGAGTAACACTTGGAATGTAGGTGGTCCTGAGGCTGTTCCAGTCCAAATTCAGATGTTCAGAGATGACAAAGGGCCTGGAGCATCTCCCTTAAGAGGAAATACTGAGTAACCTGCGTCTGTTCCGCCTGGGGAAAAGAAGACTGGGAGGGGATCTGATTAATGTTTTTATAAATATCTCAATGGAGGTGAGAGGCAAATGGATGAGGTCAGGCTCTTCTTGGTGGGGTGTAGCAATAGGACAAGGAGTAATGGCCTAAAACTTGAACACAGGAAGTTCCATACTAAGATGCAGAACTTCTTTTCCGTAAGGGTGACAGAGCACACGAACAGCTTGCCCAGAGAGGTTGTGGAGTCTCCTTCTATGGAGATATTCAGGACCTGTCTGGACACCTACCTGTGCGACCTATCGTAGGGTACCTGCTTTAGCAGGGCATTAGACTCGATCTCTTGAGGTCCCTTCCAACCCCTGAGATTCTGTGATTCTGTGACTCTGCCACAGTTCAGTAATGCTATTTGAACAGCATTAACTTTGGCCCAGTTACAATGCTTTGAACTGCACTAAATACGATGCTGCAGAGAGAAACTGATTTTTGGCGGTTATAACCCTGTCCTCCATTATGCTGAGAAAGCTCAGCTGAATACCCATGGAGATGCTTCTAAGATCTATTAAGAGGGAACAGCATGGAGCATCAAAGACACTGCATCAGATCAGTGCTACATAACAAATTACCACAGTCTTACATGGTGGAGAAAGATCAGCGTGAATAAGGGAAACTGATATAATTAATGTCTCCAATTTAATAGTTATCATTTGGAGAATTTTAGTTTCACAGTATGTAAGTAGCTTAAAGAAATATTTCAGTTGGGTATTGTATTCTTAGTCTTGACTTCTAGACAACCATTTGCTGAGCCAATCCTATATTAAGAGACTGTCAGTTCTGCCATTGCTAACAAAATGCAAAACTATAAACATGCCAAGTAATTCATGCACTCAATATTTTTTGCTTGTCAGATAATTATTCTTATGTGTATTACACTTACTGACCGATTTTTGAAAAAAACTTGTTCATTTCCATATAGTCCATCTAAATCCAAGCTTCTTGAGAATATCTCTCTGAAGTTTTTTATTAAGAAAAAAAATAGTAAGAATAAACAATTCAAAGCTTAAAAAATGTTCCCTTCATAGTGTCTGACTGTGGAAGCAAACAGCCATCATCCCCCAGGCAGTTCTGCCTGGACTCCTCTCAAGGGAGGAACTCTAGGTCCACGCTATGATAAGCCATCTGTGAGCTGTGTAGCTTCTAGTTTCTGAAAAAAATCTTTGAGCACTTGCTTGAGACTGCCTCATGACAACACAGCAGCTATTGCTTGGTATTTCCATTCTAGTCACATTTGAAAACTCAGTTCTTCCATAGCCACATCTCTGCCCTAGTCTTGACAAGCAGCTGAGATATAAAACAGTATTTGGATTAAAATATCATTGACATAAATGAGTGTAAAGTGATAGCAAACAATCCTAACTTGAGGATTGAGCACTGCAGTGTATGTCTGTGCCAGGGAGCAGCAGGAGCTCAGCTTGTCCACAGGAATGAGTGGGAGCAAGTACAGCACTGCCAGGGCAGCGAGGAGAGCACAGCTCCACTGCATCAGGGCAAGGTGGTGAGGGGCGCAAGGTCCATATGCAGTCTCAGGTAAGGCCACCATCCAAGTCCAGGGTGAGCCCAGGGGGTCCTCTCAGGGCCTGCAGGAGGCAAGACTGGAGAAAAGGCTGTCTGTAGCCTAGGTGCAAGGTCTGTCCTGGAACCCCACAAGCCAGGATACCAGGAGGCAGGTCTGGGCTCATGGTCACCTACAGCATTACTCGGGGCAGGTCTGTGTACCCAGGGATGAAACTCCTTTGCTCACAGAGAGAAGGGTTGGGTATGGCAGGATATGCTATTTTTGTGTACTATTTATCAATAATCTGAAAGAATTTTCTTTAAACCCTTCATTTTGGTAGTAGTATTTGCTGCTTATGGTCAGAAGTACGTATTTATTGATCACTAACACAAATCTTTTTTTTTCTCTATTTCTTTTCCTCCTACCCCATTTTGAAAGGTGTGCCCTATCTAGTGACTTTCACTTTCCTTCTCACTAGCTGACAATTGTACCACAGATACATAATTGTAAAGAAGATTCTCTGAATTTTGGAACATTTTTGTTATTATTATGTAGGCTAGAAGAGAGAAGGCATGAATCATCTGCTGAATGTTTCCTTCTTTTTAAAGCACCTCTTTTGAGCTTCTCAGAATCCCAGCCAAAAGAAAAACACTGGCAGTAAGAGGTAGGATATGCATGAAACTAAGCAAAAATCAGATAATTAAGTGCATCTGCATTTTTTAATGCATTCAGAAAGAGCATATTAGAATTGTGAGTCTCAGTCCTGTTCAGTGAAAGCAAGTACTTCTGCTGACTTTAGCAGGCGTAGGTCATGTCTTGGTGCAGCACAATCTAAACAAATAGAGAAAAGCCTGCTGGCAAGGAGACATTTTGATATTCAGGGTCCAATTAATCCTTAGATGAGAACTAAAAATTAACTTATGTTTCGCAGCCACTTGAGTTGGATTTTTTATTCGATATAAATAATCTTATTTTTTCCCTCTGAACCAGCTTTTCAAGGGCTCTTCTTGTAGTTGTTAGGCAGTTTTAATACACAATGAACATTCATTACAGCAACATTAATCTGGCAGACATTACACTTCAAATAATTGCTGCCTGCCTTAATTCCTGGTTTGTCCTTTTGTAAGCATTAATTACATATGTCAACAACAATCAGTTTAGAGTAAGATAATTGCAGGTATGGAAAAAAGGTTACTCTTAGCAAATATGTACTTGAAAGATAATGTCTTCATAGTATTAGGATTTTGTTTGCGTCAAAAGCTTCATGAAATTTTTGGAGGCCTCTTAGTTTAGCATATAGAGAAAAAGGACGGTTCATTATAATCTTTTTTGTACGTGTGTTTATTACATCAGCAAAAAGATTTGGAATTTTTTATTTTTTACACAACAAACAAAACTTAGAGATATTTGTTGATGTTTTCAGAAAAATGTAGTGTTATTTATAGATATTTAGGATGTTAAGAGAACTACTCAGTAATATCTCCTAAAACCAGCCTTATCCGAGGCTGCATCAGAAGAGAGGTGGCCAGCAGGGCAAGGGAGGGGATTGTCCCCCTCTACTCTGCCCTCAAGAGGCCTCATCTGCAGTACTGCGTCCAGGCCTTCTGCTTGGGGCCCCCAGCAGAAGTAAGACATGGAGCTGTAGGAGTGGGTCCAGAGGAGGGCGATGAAGATCCTCAGAGGGCTACAGCACCTCTCCTATGAAGAAAGGTTGAGGGAGTTGGACTTATTCACTCTGGAGAAAAGGCTCTGGGGAGACTTCATTACAGCCTTCCAGGAGTATACAAGCAGGAAGGGGACTGACTTTTTACAGCCTGATAGTGTTAGGACAAGGGGGAATGGCTTTAGATTAAAAGAGAATCATAGAATCATAGAATGGCCTGTGTTGAAAAAGACCTTAAAGATCATTTAGTTTCAACTCCCCTGCCATGGCCAGGGGCACCAACCACTAGACCAGGCTGCCCAGAGACACATCCAGCCTGGCCTTGAATGCCTCCAGGGACAGGACATCCACAACATCCTTGGGCAAGCTGTTCCAGTGTGTCACAACCCTCTGCATGGAAAACTTCCTTCTAATATCTAACCTAAACCTCCCCTCTCTTAGTTTAAAACCATTCCCCCTTGTCCTACTGCTATACACCCTCATAAACAATCATTCCCCCTCCTGTTTATACGCTCCCTTCAAGTATTGGAAGGCCACAGTGTGGTCTCCCTGGAGTCTTCTCTTCTCCAAGCTAAACAAGCCCAGTTCACCCAACCTTTCTTCATAGGAGAGGTGAAGAAGAGGGGAGATTTAGGTTAGATGTTAGGAAGAAATTCTTTGCTCAAAGGGTGGTGAGGCACAGGCTGCCCAGTGAAGCTGTGGATGCCCCATCCCTGACGGTGTTTAAGGACTGGCTTGGTGGGTTCCTGGGCACCCTGATCTGGTGGAGTTGGATCTGGATGAGCTTTAAGTTCCTTTCCAACCTAAGACATTCTATGGTTCTATTAAAAAAATTCCAATTGCAATAATTTTGAAAAAAATTCCCATGCCAATATGATTGCTCATGTAGTTAATTATACAAATTCTCAGCATTCTGTTTAGCTGTGGATCCTATATATTTCTCAGGGTCTGCAAGCATGCCCTGGATCATGAATTTGATGTACTTTTGTAGATCTGTCTTGTTTTCAGCTGCTTTCTTTATGAATTCATATTAAGTGTGCTTTCATCATCCAGAACAGGCTCATACAAACATTGCTAAAAATCTGAATTGGAGGTGAATGAACAATCTCTCCAGTTATTTTGGTAGAGCATTTCATTATCTTTACAAGTAGAAAACTTCTCCTAATATCAAATACCTTTGCAAATTAGCAAAGTTTTGGTGCTATTCTTAGTGGGCTGTAATAATAATAATTTTTTCTGTGCTGAAAGACTGCTTTCATGTCACCTCTTCATCTCCCTCATAGTGGATGTTTCTCATGTTCTCATTTTTTCTTCAGAGGTCATATTTTATAAATATAAATTACATATATAAATATAATTTAATATACCTTTGATTAGAATTAGTCTCTCTTCTATTTGTCTTATAGCATTGTGGTACCTATATCCCAGCTGAGGCTTCACCAACATTTACCAGAATGACGTGGCGTCTCTGTGTTTCTCATAAAGTGTTTTCCTTTAAGCTATTCCGAGTGAATTGATTTCTCTTGAAACAATGGCATGCTGCTATTGTTTGTTATTCTTTGACCAGTATGCAGTTTGTGGACCAGTATAATTCCTAGGTCATTTTATGCTAATTTATACTAAAGGTATAAATGTTTACATACAGAAATACATTTGATGTTTTTTAAACAAAGGAACATTATAAGCCAAGTGCTCTTCCACATTTTTTTTTCTTGTCAAGTTACCGTTATCATCTTGAATGTTCCCAACCCACAATTTTTTCCCAAACATTTTCCAAATATACTTTTCCCCCAAACATTTCACCCTGTGCTCCAGATCTCTCCAGAGCTGATCTTCTCTTGTTCTGATGCACTACTTGAACTACCTACTATCTCCCTAAAACACCAAGCAACAATAGCTATATAACTAATGCCAAAGACTACTAGAAATGTCTTGAACCGTATTTACAAATGTCTAACAAAATAGATAGTATTTTTTAAAAATGTATGTGGTTGTAGTTATGAGCATGAATCACATAGTATTTGCATACATTGAATTCAATCTAAAACTCCAAGGATAAAACTTACTTTTCAGCCATATCGTATTCAAAGTTACAACTGCTGAGATTATGAGATATCTCTTTCAGCATCTAGCTGAACACTATACTTCACTAGTACAGGTTTTATTTTTTATTATCTAGAGTACACAGAGGTTTATTTATTTATTTATTTATTTAGACACTGTTTTACTTGAATATTAACTACACATAGAGGAACTTAAATAACTTGTTGGTTCTGTGTGTCTCCAGTCTGTCAGTGGTATAGTTGAGGTAGCTGAAAAAGCTGTTCGAACAACTTCTCATATGATAGCTTAAATTGAAATGTCTCAGTCTGACAAAGCACTGAAGAACAGAATATTGATTAAGCTAAAATGGATAGCAGCCTTCTTATATGGGTAATGAATTTCTGCTTAAACCATATAAATATATTGAATCTCATTATTAAGACCTTAACGGATTTAAAATTGTGAAGGGATTCTTAAAAAAGAGAATTACTTTCTATCTACTCATATCATCTACTGATGCAGTGTATTAATAAAACATCTAGCACAGTCAGAAAAGGTTAGTAATTAGTTTTCAGCACTTATCTGCTAATGACAGCTGCAGAGGATATATTCTTAACTTATATTTTATTCAGGTTCTAATGGTTAGAGTTAGAAGAATAATCAGCATACCCGGACATGATGATTCATGCTGTTATTGATTTTGTTGCAACTGGCCTTATGCTTCCATGCCAAAACTGTCATATTGATTATTTGCAGCTACTTGAACGCAACTCTTACACCAGATTTCTGTCTAGACAGTAACAACTTTTATAAAATATTTAGTAAGAGTCTTCATGGCCCAGGAAATTTCTTGAAGCTTAGTTTTACTTGTTTATTTTCATTTTAAAGTCTTTCAGCAACTAAAATTACATACTGATTTCCTGATTTGGAAATACTGAATATATTTTTGTAGAGTTCGTATTTTTTTTTTCCTGAAATGTATTTTGAACATACAAACTATATTATGGAATTGAAAAATTGTAAAATATTCTGTTAATTAATCATAAAGGAGGTATAGAATCTAGGGGATGTTAGCTATATTTCACATCAGCGAAAATTCAGCTGGAACAAAAATACGTACATCAGAGACCTTGAATACAAAGAACACCAGAACACCTTGTTTTTTTCTTGTATATCTGAACCATCAGTTAGCTCTGAGGACTTCAGGGACAGATAGGCTTTCATGTGGTAAATACACTTACAGAGGACACTGAAAACTGTCAAATTCTAAATAGGTTGACTTTTAGGAAAAAAAATGCTATTCACATGGTTTGTGAGACCACCAGAGTCATCTTGCTGGAACTCAGAACTCAGGAATGTAATCACACACTTCCTCCAGGCTTTTTGGACTACCTAGCTCAAGTTTAAGGCAGAGCTCTGACTAGGAGTCCATGGAGAAAAGGAGAAAGAAAGGGGCATCTTGAATGATGAGGCAACTAACTTGGCTTCTAATTTAGAGTAATGTCAAACCAAGGACATTTGTCCTCAAATCATTCCTTGATATCATATCTAAAACCATCTGTGGACTGATATTTGGAATAGTTGCAACACAGAAAGGCAATGTCGCAGCCATTTTAAAGAAGGGTAGAAAGGACTACCCAGGGAACTACTTACTTATCAGCCTCACCTCCGTACTAGGGAAGGTCATGGAACAGATCCTGTAAGTCGTGCTAAGGCAGATGGAAGAGACAATCAGTATGGCTTCATGAAGAGCAAGTCTTGGCTGACCAACGTAGTGGCCTTCTATGATGGCATATCTGCATCACCTTATAAGGGATGAGCCACCAATGGCATCTATCTGCACTTCAGTAAGGCCTCTGACATGGTCCCCCACAACGTCCTCCTCCCTAAATTGCAAAGATATGCGTTTCATGGGTGAACCGTTCAGTGGATGAGGAACTGGTTGCAAGATCGCATCCAGAAAGTGGTAGTCAGTGGTTCAATGTCCAAATGGAGATCAGTGACAAGTGTCCGTCATTAGTGGGACCAGTGCTCTTTAGTATCTTCATCAGTGACATCAGCAGTAGGATTGAGTGCACCCCCAGCAAGTTTCCCCAGAAAGAAGGACCAAGGTAATGCTAAATGTAGATTTAATGTAAAAAGAGAACATCTTCAAAGCTTGTATCACGTAGCTGTATATGAAATATTACTAACACTGTTTGTAAGCACTTGTTAAAATTCAAAGTACCAGCCCAATCAATACCTAGTACCACTGTGCTCAGTATTTATGAGCATGTATATGAATGTGACTTTCTTTGCATATGCTTTTTGGGAAGGTCTATTTCAATTAGTAACCTTCTGTGGATGCAAAAACATGCATCAGAGGTGCCCATTGTTCATTATTCATCATTTGTCACAGTCCTTTTTAAAAAAGTTTTAATCATCCAGTGGAGGCACAAACAGTGTTATGTGCCCCCAGAAGCCAGCCGCAGAAGTTAATGACTAACAAAAAGCTAAATTACACAAAAATCAAAGACCCTCACGGAATTAAATTTTTCTTGTTATTCAGTAAATACTTTCTAGGACCAAACAGCGTGTACAAAAACTGGGACATCTTTTTTAATGCTTTACTGGAAAAAAAAAAAGACAGAGTATTGGATTTTTTATTTTGTATTTGTTCCAGGTTATTTGCTTTGGTTTAGTTTGGCTTGGCTTGGTTTTATGTAATGAATAATTCAATCACCTTTACAATTTAAACTATAGTATTTCTAGGTCGAAAACTTTTCGTCACTTTGCAAACATACAGCCACGTCTGATGCTAAGTAAATAATAATGGCAATCAGAGTAAAAAAAGGGACAAAGTCAATTTCAAAGCTGCAGAGACACATCTTTCTACAAGATTGTCTCTCACGGAAGAAAAGTCCTCATGGTGAGATATGAATGTAGAACTGCAGGAGATGGTCTGAAGTCGCAGATAGTACCAATGGGATATTTGTAGATATACCACCAGCTTTGCACTGCAGGCAGGGCTAAAAGAAAGTGGAAATGTCAAATCTTTGAAGTCTAGTTTATAGCCAAGTGGTAACATCTAAAAAGAAGCAATTGCAATGTTACTTATTTCAAATAGTTCTCTGTGAAATAAGCCTGCAACAAAGTGGAGGCTCACTGAGCTGATTCTTGTTTTGGTTGCTACAGCCTTCACTCTTTTTTTTAATAGTCTGTGTAAATGAGTGAACTTCCCAATTCCACTAGAATTGTTTTAAATTATATGATGGTAAGGAGTTCCTATTTATGTGTGTTTTGTTTTATAAAATCAAAATGCGCTTCAGCCTTCACTTGGAAACCTGAGAAAACTAAATATATCTTCTGGACACTCAGGAAAGGTAATGGTTTCTCCTTTTGTGTGTTTTCACTCCAGAATAAAAACTATATTGATGGGAAAGGAAAAGAAAATGAATTTGGAAAGTAATAGATAAGGATAACTACAAATAATGGAGATTCATTATCAGCTTTGGAGTTTCTTGGGCAACAGTTTTTTCTTCAATATTCATATCTGTCAGTGCAAAATAATGCAAGACCTCTGATGTTAACTAGCTGAAAAAACTGAGATTCAGGTTTAGAAGGTTTTAATCCAGTTTCAGCTCAAATGAAACTGAATTCTTGTAAGACTTGATAACTTGTAACTTGTTTTCTAACACAGGTTACTTATAAATATTGCATGCATTCTAATGAACCGTACATTCCCAAACTCAGATGGGTTTACCTCATTCTTTAGAGCTGCAGTGAGAGCCTACTTAATACCACTGTGGTACAGATGTGTTCATAGCTCTAAGGATCCTCAAAGATGAAGTCATAAGGGCAGCTCCATATCCACAGATTACAGACATCTCTTCTCCAGACTGATAAAGTACAGTTTGCTCAGCTTCTTACAGCTCCAAATCATCCCTGTGCCTATTCACTGGGCTTGCTTCAGTTTGCTTGTGCCATACTCCAGATGCAGCTTCACAAGCACAGAGTGAGGGACAATAATCACTTCCATTTACCTCCTCCAAACATCAGCATAAAGCAGGACCTTACTGAGCTGGTATAACTTTGTTGTTGCCTTCTGCAGCTTGGCCTCTGATATGCTATTGAAGTCATTCTCAGACCCCTAGAGGTCTTCAAAATGCAGCAAAGGCTTCCTCAACCACATGCTGAATACACTTTTTAAAAATACAGTTCTTTCCCTTCAGAGAACTTCAGGCTCCCTCTTCCTTTGTGATCTGTTCCAGAATAAAAGGAAACTTCTCTCCCTCAGCATTACTGAAGATCTAAACAAGCACTCCCCGTGCCGTCTCAAATACTCAAATGCATTTTACATTTTCTGTTCTTTACAAGAAATGTTTGTTGTTGTTATTTTTGTCATTTTATTTCTCAGCAAAGGCAGAAAATAATGTATTTGAGATACTATTTATGAATTAAATTATTAATTTCCTCGTGACCAGAGTATCCACAATGAATGTTATAAAACCAACACGGTTTTACATCTCCTTCTTCCAGAAAAGATGCACACTTCAAGACAAATAGTTCATATAGCCTTTAAAGTGAAAAAAAACTTTCCCAAGATTATCCATTTACGTACCTATTATATCTGGATACATGATAAATCTGTGCTATTATTTTTTCTTATATGATACCTGTCCAGAAGAAGAGTAAGGTTTTTTTCATAACTTTTCAGTGCCTTGGATGAAAAAGAAGTATGACAGCAGAAAACATCTGATAAATTAAGTTTGACATGTTTTTTATCTATATAAAATGGATGCTGAACAGCTGGTAATTGCGAATACTTTAGCAGTCATTTCTGATGTGGAATATTGCTTCTGTGCTCAACACTAATGAGATGTGAGTTGTACTTCATCAAACTGACAGTTCTTAGGTTTTTTTGATGAGCACGTGATGCATTTCTCAGAACAGTGGATAATGGATACATTTACCTGTGAAGACAAGAAAAGAAACATAGTTTCCTAACTTGCTAATGACCTACTTTAGCCATGCATTGAAAAGCTTTGCAAACAAATATATGGGTACATATGCATAAAAAATGGGTAAAACAAACACAAAAATCTATTCAAATTACTATAAACCAAGAGCACCTTTTTCAAAAGAAGAAGGAATTATTTTTAAAAAGAATGAGTAGATCTAGAATTTGGAAACACTTATCTTTGCTGAAGAAGGAGGATTTCCTCTTGCCATGTTTGTTTTATCGAGTCTGTATTTATATTATTAAAAAATAAAGCCCTGATGCTCCATGAAAGCATCTGTTGGCTCATTACAGCTTTCAGAGAGAAGTCAGAGGGATTAATCAAACATTTAATGTTATTCACCCACATAAGCAGGATTAGGGCCTTTGGTTGCATTGTGAAAGGAGTATAAAGAAGCTGTTGCTCTTCATTCTCATGTCTAGGGAGATGATTATAAAGCCACTCACAGTTGCCTCAGTCAGACACCTATATAATTTTGACTAGATCTGAATTAAAATCAGTTGGTGAGCTGCCATGTCTCAATGCTACAGTTCCTGGGTGTTTTAATTTTTATTATTTTTTACTTTGAGTCATGGTGGCATGAACACACCCTGGTATGTAAAATTAATCTCTCTATATTTATTGGTATCAGAGGCCTAACACTAAATTACTGTTTCTGGTGGTGCACCTGCAAAATAGTCTAGAAAATCCCAGAGAAAGCAATGAGAGAAAAGGCAAGGCATCCATGCAAATGATAAAAACATTGACTATAATATCATGTTCTTTACTTCCAAATACAAAAAACATGATAGTATTCACATTATCCTAGCACTGTGTCATAGATGATGGTCACACTAAGAAACTGCTATAAAACTAACATATCATTAATGAGGCTATGTAATGCCAAAATCTAGTGGAATGAACTGAGGTTATCTTGAAGAATTTTCTGAGTTTTCCTAGACAGAGAAATTACTGTTCTTCTTATCACTTTGGACTTCACAAATGTTACCTAGAAAAGTATTTGTTGCAACACAATTATTAGGAGAACTAAATGTGAAAAGAAAATGCTTTTAAGAGACTTGCTGTAAACAAAACTTGAGAGGTGCAATAAAAATGCAGGGGATGCAAATATACAGGAAAAAAACTTCATGTCCTCTGGATTTCCTTGAATAAATGTTTCCTTGAGTAAAAGACAAGGCATAAAATTTAACAGCAGGAAACCCCTCATTTTTTTCCATTTCCCTTTTTATTTTCCCTTGTTGGTATCCCATCTGTTTTGCAAGTTCTGCGTACATTAATTGATCACAGATTAAGGATTCTTTGTTTTTTAGTTCCCTTAGTCATAAACTGACCCCATGTATTGTCTCCCTACTGCTTTGTTCCACATGCAGCCACACATCAGGGTAGCCTGTCCTTAGGGCATGCCACAATGCACTCGTGAAGTCAATCCAATTTTACTACAATTATCCAATTATGAAAAAAAAAGAAAACAGTTAACATATATCAGGATATTATTGCTAATGTAGATAAGGAATTGCTACTGCTATTCATGATTCCAGATATCCAACTTAAAGTGTATGCATTCAAAACAATACAAGTATACTGAAAAAGTGTCTCTGGGATTTTAGCTTAAGTAAAACCTGACCGTGTTGTCTGTATATGAAACAAGGTGATAAAAGATCAGAGACTATGCATGTCAGTGCTTGTGTTGCTATGTATAAAAATCAATTAATTTCCAAGAGATACTGGGAGAAGCATCCTGACAGTTATTACAGCCAGAGTTTGGATTACCTTCCCCGGAGGATTTATGAGGCGCCTGAACATGTTACAAAAGAGACTGGCTGCTGGTGACAGCAGAGCCTGCTGCATTCTGTCATCCAAAAAATACCTTCTGTTGTAGTGTTCTTCATTACAAGGGTGTTTGCATGGGAAAAAAAAAAAACAAGGAAACCATGTGTTGTAGAATATGAAGAAAAGTAATATATCTGGTATTGATGCACCTATACTGATATGAGGCTGATATGAATTCTTCATATAGTCGTTCCAACTGAGTATTCTACATTTTTTAATGCAGGTCAGCAAGCACAGTCAAGTCATTCTGTAGCATCTATTCTTTTTTATCAATAATGTGTGGGAAAATATATACATATTTGATCCTAGAACAACAGCATGGGTTTGTTCTTTTTTTTATTTATTCTTTCCTTGAGATCAACAACAGAAAAGTAATACATAATAGAATAGGCCTGGGAAGTATTCCTTGTTCTTTCAGGTAATGATCTTACAATAAAACCATCATAAGAATATCCAAGATAAGGGACTGGAAAAAGTTCTGGAACCTGAGAACTACTGGAAGTGAAATTGTTCCTCAGTAGCTCTCAGTTCCATGAATGAAACTACAATATAAGAACATCCTAGCTGGGTGAATGTAAGCTCTCAGTATTTCAAGGCTATTTTAGGACTTAATGGCAGTAAATTGAGAATGATTCTATGATTCGCTGAATGTAAGTGCTTTAAACTTGACAGCTCCTAGTCCACGTTGCTAAAATCTGTAATCTTAATACCTTCCAAGACAATCTCTCCCATCTGAATTTTCTTTAGGTGACATTTTTCTCCACCTTGCACTCCCCAACAAAGGTGTTAAGGAAAAGATACTGGGGACCTGTCTTCATATTTGATCAGGATAATGATGAAGATAATATCTTAACAGCACAACATTGAATTTAGTTCCTTAGACTGAGAGGTGCAAGGAAGAGAAACACCATCTAAAAGTTTACTGTAATTTTAAATTATTTAACTGTAAATCTGATTAAAGCCTTCATCTCATGGAGTCTTGTCTTAAGTCTACCCATGGAGACAAATTTTAGGAAACAGAAGCCGATTATTACAGGTAATTATTTTCCAAGTCTAATAGCTCTTCAAGATCATTGAACCCAGCCTCTCTTTTTTAAAACAAAGGTAAAGTGATGAAAATTTTACGTGTTTCTGGTATGAACATACAGGAGACAGTAAAACTTACAAATGCTATTTTAATTACTGTTTCAACAGCTCCATTTTAGAAAGGGATAAGAAGCATAAATGTTTAATTTTGCTTCTCAGATGAATGTAGCTAAATAATTATTCCATTTCTTAACACAGATTTGAAGGACCTCATCAGGTTACAGAAAACGTTGGTCACAGATTGAAAGGTGAAATATATGTTTTAATTAACTCCAAGAACCTGCTGCAGCAGTGCCTAAAATATAATCAGTTTTCTAAACCTGCATTTTTGAAAACAAAATCACAAATCAGATCTCCAAAGTTTTGGTTTTTTTTTCATGAATATGCTTTGAATGTTTCAATTTGTCATTTGACAGGAGTTTGTAGTTTTGCTTGCAGTTCAATGACAAATGGTAATCATGAACTCCAGACACAGAATCTACTCAGAGTGTAAACAAAGTATGCCAGCAATTTGCAGATCTTTGTGGTGAAAGCTTTAAGAAAAGCACAATGTACCGTGAGACATATCTTAAAATTGTTATATGGCAGTGCTGCAGAGTTTGGGAACACTCATTTTGTACTTCAGGATGAGGTACCTCTTTGGCTTCGTCACAACATTAACTTTGGAACTGTGATTTCGGAAAACACTTTGTGGTTGTACAAGCAAATTTAATAAACACTGATTTTAGTATGACTTGCATTTAGTGTTCTGTGAAGCAAAGATCAAACCTAGCAAAGCAGAAATATTTTCAAAAACTATTTTGCAAACTACAATGACAGAATCAACAAATAGACTACTCTTAAAAGTGAGACTGGAAGGTCTTGTAAGAATTTTAATATCCTTATGAGATCAAAGGAAATTTAAGTAAATGTTAGGCATTTAGAAATTATTTATTTTGTTTCCTTACATTCAAAACATTTCATAATTAATTATTTATCAGTACACGGGTTTCTCTTTCAGAATTGTTCTCTTTTTAAAGACTGATAGAAAATAGATTCAGTCTTAACTAATGCAGTTTACTATTACATTCAGAGCAATTCCTCTGTCCAGTCACAAATTCATGATTCCCTTTTCGTGAATTTTGAAATTTAATCTCTGAAAACTATAAACCTTCTACACTCATACCAGTAACTCTTAGAAATTTGAAATGTTTAGATGAAAATGTAATGCTGTATTCAGAATGACTGTGTGATCCCAGCCCTGCACAGAGAGTGTTGTGTTACTCATATTTTGACCGGTCAGTAAAAACATAATACTCAACATTTTTCCCTATAGGCAAAAGATATATTTAACATACATACTACCTAAGCGACCTCAGAAAAATGTTAGTCACTCTGTCTCTTCCTATATTTCTTCTATTTTTCAACAGAGGTATTTCAAGAGTTACACCAGTAACCAGAAAAGATGGGTCAGTCTTGTAGTCTGCAATTTTGTACATCCTGTTAGGAAGTCACAGATATCGTATCAAATTTTGGAAGTGTAGAAACGAAAGATCTTTTCCAGAGTTGTTAAAAATAGTTTGATATGTTTATATTGTGCACTCACTACATTTTTCATCTGTTACATTAGTCAGTGATACTGAAGATGGCATTCTATATCACACCAAAACCTTGTAAATCATCCCCTAACTGATCAATAAGTATGCCTGACTAAAGATTTAAAAAAAAAAATTGTATCATATCTATGATATCTGTGATTAACACTCATCTTTCCACAGTAATATTCCATATCAGCTGTGTAATGGTGCTTGGGTTATTTTTATGATCAAATAGCTATTTCACAGATATACTCTCTTAAAATATTAAGGCAATAATTTTCTCTACATTCTAATTCATTTGCACTTTGAAATAAGCATCCCAAATAGAATTTAAATCCAGTCTTCTATTTATTTTGTCCTCTGTGTGTTTTAGTTTCCTAAATCTTTCCACATCTTTATGTCATAGCCAATTCTTTAAAAATGAAAGTTCACTATGTCATTTTGCCTGAGTCCGTTAACTTGTCTGCAGTCCTGCCTGTTTTATCTGCAGAAATGTAGATCCTCCTCAGGGGCTCCAACCAGATGGGCTATTGCTAGTACACTGAACTGCCAGCCAAGAGAGCAGATTTCTGATAGGCATTAATAGGGGTTAGAAAACAATTCTTAAGATACAAAAACTAAACAAGTATTTTTAGCAGCACTGCTTTCCCTGCACTTTGCTTTGGGTTCCATTTATTATTTTTCATGGTAAGTTCAGGAATATACCATAAGTATGAACTTTATATTTTAAATGCTCTCTGTTTAAAATATAGGTATTTATCTTTCTCTTTCCAAACTTTTTCTTCCCTATGAAAAATCTGGAAGACATGAAAAGTTATTTGCTTATTTTAGTTATACTGTTGTCCTTGCTGTTGTGCTCATGCTGTTCTCCTCATCACCCTCTTTTATGCCTCATTTGTGAGGCTAGGTATCCTAATTTTGAGTGCAAGACAACAATTACTGTTCTAGTATAATCAGTTGTCTTTTCAAGTTTGTCCTGAAATGAAATGAACATTATGCAGAGTTTCAGAGAAAATTTTCTGTAATGACATAAACTTTTACTTAGACCTCTGGAGGATGGAAATAATGTCTTATAGCTTTTAGAATTTTGCTCTTTTAACTGAAAAAAAAGCAGTTCCAATGAAATGCAGTGCTAATACTTTTCTTCATTTTAGATTATAGAGGTTTGTGAAGGAATTGTCCTGTTCTTAAGTAGCTTAGATTTGTTTTTTACTTACCTGGATAGAATCATTTTCTTCACTATGCATAACTATTTTGTACTGATGAGAAAGACCAACGCTGAATATCAAAATAATGAGAGTGTAAAATTACTATCAGACTTGATATGCTTGTGTTAAGTCACAGAACACCAACTGTAACAGGTTACACAGAAACAGTGAAGTTTACTGAGAATGAGGTGAATTACAGGATCACTTGCCTTGAAGCTCTGTCATCACAAGTCATTACAGATTCAGACACTAGGCCAGGACAATACTAACATAGCTTAATAGGTAGGCAGCAGTGCTAGCACGAAATACCAAATAAATGGCAACATACTGAAAATAGACATGAAAGGACTGTTTTGTAGAGGAAAGGCAATCCCTGTAGTATTAGAGGCTGTCATGAAGATTTTGAGAAGTATACTAAAGATCTGAGAGAGATGTTTATGGTCAAAATGAGGCCAAAAGTCAAATATAAATGAGTTACGACAGCAAATGAAAATTATTACAAATTTACTTGTACCTAAAAAGAAAAAATAAACACAGTGGTTTGACTGAAGAGGTAATATTAAATTTGCTATACTTGATCAGATCACCTCCCAGAAAGAACTGATATATGGAGTTTACTGAACTCTTGATTTATCTGTGTATTTTATTTCTGTGAAGATTTTCACAAATAGCTGACATAAAAATTAAAGCTAAGAGACTGGACAACATGTTTCACCTATGTCAAGCCCTGGATCAAGAGTTTAATTTCTGATACAGGTGAAGTTAGAATTTCTTTGCTGACTTCAATAGCAGCAGAGAAATATAATCGGCAAAGAATTCAATTCCAGGTATATTCTTCTATGGGACACTTTTACACAAATTTATGTTTTCCACAGGTTAAGAAAGAAAAGACTGAGATTAAGAACTCAGAAGAACATGGATGTAGTCCTTGTTACTGTTGGAAAACAGAAAAGTTGGAAAACTTTTCTGAGCCAGCAGGGATGGTGCCTATATACGTTGTGTCTGGTCATCTACCAGAGTTTGAAAGAGTCTAGGAAAAGAAGTAGAGAATAAAAGGAAGAAAAGAAAGGGGGAAACTTTAGAAGAACTTATACCTCTGTTCCTTTGCTAAAAGAAAAGGGGGGAATTGTCATAACTGAGAGAGTATCTGAAGTAGGAATAGAAGTAAAAAACACATTTGGGCTTGAGGAGATACAAGGAAGGGTGAGCCAGGATGTAACAAGTGAGCTGAGGAAGAAGCTGACCATAGGAAGAGAGTGAATACACAGGAAGTGAATAGATGAAAACTAATTAAATCAAGAGAGAAACTTCTACAAGTGCAGAAAAGTCTGAGTTGTTTACATTAAGGCTGTCAGACAGATAGTTGCTGTGTCATACTGTTTTCATTTTTGTATACAAACATTTCCATATTAAATAGTAAATATTTAAGTAATAATTACAGCTCATGAAGTTCTAAAATGTAAAAATGAGATGACTGACAGAGGCAGATGGAGGCAAAAATGAAAGATGAGAATTTACCACTGCAAATAGTAGAAAGAAAAAGCATAAAGTCACAAAAAGCATAAAACATTTCTACAACAGGTTAGAAAACAGTAAAGAAGATGTAGCACACTACTGTAAAAACTGGTCTGAATGTTTTAGTTCCAAGGTGTCCAAGTGGATAGACAGCAAAGATCTCATTAATAACAGTAGGCAGTGTATACATCTCAGATTACCTCTCTAGTAAGTTATTTGTAATTGGAGTCACTGTACTTTCCAAATACACTTAGGGAATCTCAGTTTATGTGTCTGAGCAAGCAAATTAGCACCAGAATTTGACAAAATGAGATAGCTGAAATAAATGTTGCAATATGAACCTTTATTCAGACAGACAGATTAAGACAAGAGGAAAATATTTATTTCAAGTCACATATTTTAGTTGTTGAACTAGTACAGCCATTTCAGAGCACAACTTCCTTGGCTCCAGATAAATCCTGAGAGGTTCTTTACCTAACTAGAAGAAGTTAATGAAGAAAGATTCAACTACATGATCTCCTGAAAGCAATCTGCTTCTTCCACTCTCTTATTATTGCTAATAATGGAGCCAAGTAAAATAAAATAAATAAAATAAAATAAAATAAACAAACAAAAAAAAAAACCACCAAAAAAATCACTGCCATGTCTTCACAGGGCTTAGAGTGCCAGTTCTGCACAGTCTGAACCCTGAGCCTGCTGAAACCACCCATGTGTTCACAAAGCTGGCTGGCAGGGTGTGAACCAATCCTTCTTTCGTCTTTCAAGCACAAATTCTTTTTGAATTAATCAGATAAATGTGCTGCACTCTGAATTAGCTAGAGGTACCACCAAACCAATTCCATGTCCAATATTTTCTGAGTGAGAAAGCTCCCAGTGATGCCCAAAGGAACAGTAATATGCTCAGAAAGCAGCTGAAGCGCACAGGTTGTATATACCAGATGGTAACAAGCATGTGTTTTATGCAGAGCTGCATGACATTTACTTTAAAAGTGTTACTTTTTCTCAATATCTTTTCTTCTTGTTTTCACTATGCTGTCAAACCTCATTAAAAAGCCAGGGAGCATTTGGCCCAGACAGAAGGATTGGGGAGGAGTGGTTTTTGGCAGTAGTTTCTTGTTCCTCTTGCAGGTGGAAATTAACAGACTCCAGAGGTCTTTCCCCAAAAGACAGTTTGAAAATCGTTATTTCTTGGTTTTCATTAGTAAGGTATCAGTTAAAAATAAGAAAACTGTTAGGTATGTTGCAGAAAAAATAGTTTACTGAAGCCTGTGCACATAATTGCTTTGTTTGTTGCCTATTAGAAATACTCACAAGTGAGCTACAGTAGCTCAGGCCCCTGTATAAGATGTCCCACTACATAGAATAAAAATGCTATTAGTTCCCAAAATCATCAGTGTATTTATAAGACTTATCAGAGGTTGAGGGCAAAGGACAACCAACATCCTTGCCAACTTGTTGCTGTTTGCAAGCATCAGGAGCACCTGCAGTGTCTCTTTAGCAATCATGTTGTACCTGCACTTAGAGCACTCTGAGTTTAGAGCAGATATGCTAATGTGAATGCGGCCTCTCCTGCTTGATGTTGATGCACAATCTGTTTCGGGTGTGTATTCAAGGTTTTTTAAATTTGATTTTTCAGGAAGATTTCTGTTTAAGAACGGAAACTATGACAGTCAGAAAAACTTCAGGACAACTCTAGTGAGCAGAGCATGATTATATAAATTCTCAACCTTCCAAGCTGTCATCCTGTGGTGCATTTTCATTGTTCCATGAGTGTTTCTTGCCAACATTTCACAAAAACATTTCTGTCTGAAACTGCTCCCCGGTGTGGAGATATATCAAGCCCCATTAAATAGGAAGCCAGATGCCCTGTTTATAGGTATATTAGATTTATCTTATTATTATCATAAGTAGCATTTTTTACGGTGGGAGGACATGGTCTTTCACAGGACCAATATTAACGAGAGTTGTCATTGTGAGGGACTTTTAAGCAATTTTGTAGAGCTTTTTTCTTCAAGCCTCAGATCTGTCATTCATGTTATGTCATATTCCTTAGGTTTCACTACTAAAAAAAAGCCTTCCTTGCTGCAACATTTTCTCTCTTCTCTCTGGAGATCCTGTGCTCTCCCACTCTCTCCCCAGTCTTTGATCTATGCCAGAGCCAGGAGTGACTCGAGACAGACGGAGATGCCAGGGTACGGGAGCTGCCACACATCTGAACCACCCTCTGCAAGGATCACAGGCCTTTCCAAACAGGGAAGAAAAGAACCTTCACTAAGGTCATTGCAATTTTTTCCTCAGAAGAAAGTTTTAATTTGTGGACAAAGCCTTCAATAAAAACACTCTGTAGGAACCCAAAAGCTTTATGTATCTTCGGGGTCTAACTTCTTTCTCCGGTGCAAACTGTCCTTAAGCTCACTCAGGATTAAACAAAACACGTGAGCCTGTCCCAGATTAACCTGATAAACGATTAGAACTAGCCAAGTCAGTAATCACAGTATTACAGTGCAATACTGTTTTTATTCCCTTTCCTAGAAACAGGTAAATGTTATGAGAATTTGGGCTGAAAAAAAGTTTTATTTTCCCTGTGAAGGTGCAAAGATAGTAAAGAAATTAGTTTTCCATTACTAAAAGGCTTATATTGTGTATTACATTCTTGCAGAACCAGAGCGTGAGGAAATGGCACCACAGTTTAAGTGCTGAGGACTGTGTCAATTGACAAATATTTTCTACATAAGCCCTCTAAGCTGAGGTCCATCCATTATTCTTGCTGGTTGACTTATTTGCTTTCATATCTCATCTAGAGGCATTTTTTTTTATGTTGGTGGTGGACTTTTTTCACTGATTAATGGAATTGTAGCAAGAATGTTCTGTGCTTTGATAGTTCTTATGCAAATTTAATTTAGTCAGCACTTCCTATTTTTCCTTGGTCTAAACAAAAAATGAGTGACTCTGAAGTTTCAACCTACTATATTAGTAGGCCAAACAGGAGAATATCATCTTTGCCATTTTCCACAAATCCTTTTTTCTTCTATTTTTTCTTTTTTTAATATATATTTTTTAAGTCTCAAGTTGTTTAACCTTGCTTAAATCATGAAAAACAATTGAGGGTAATTTAAATGAACTGCATACTCCTATCAATTAGTAAATAAGACAGTCAATTAACCAAATTAGATCTTACTGGAAATTGGCTGCTGCCATCTGGAAATTTGCTATTAGACTTTATAGTTGGCATAATCTTTGGAGTTGGAGCTAGTAGGAGTTTTTATTTCTCCAATAAATGCTAAACTTAGAAGAAGTATTTGCAAAGCATTTGTAATGTTCCTGCAGTTGTTAAATAACTCAAGTGGGATATAACATTTTCCTGTTAATAAAGAGGAAGTTGAATAGGTATGAAGTTACATATTGCAAAATCTGAATTACGTGCCTATATATTGTAATCTTTTACTCTGGTTTTCCTTTTTTTCTCTCTTATGCAGTCTCCAACTGCCCCATGGAATCAATCATACTAAATTGGGCCTTCATCTGTCAATGTCTAAGTTGCTTAACTCCTTTTTAAATCATCAGTTTGTTTTTCCTTTAAAAAAGGCTATGCTTACATTGATTTGTGAAGTTTTGAGGAATTGTTCCAGTGGTATCCAAGTTATTCTCTTTATAGACAGCTCAGAAATGTGCTACTGGGACCTAAAGTTGCATGTATGTACTTGCTTTCTATCACCCTAGGAAAATAATAGGGTGATGCAGTTCTGGGAGTAATTTATTCAGTGCTACCTTACATTTGCTGCACTGTGCTAACAAAGTGTCTGAATGGAGTTGCCATTACCTTCATTTGGTGGAAGCTGTTGTAGCATGGTGACCTCATTCATGATGGATGATGTACCTGCAGCCTGTGTAAGTTTGGAGAAGTGGTGGATTGCCAAGGTGGGTTGCTCAGAAAGGTTGTAGAACCTCTATCATTGGAGATATTAAAAAGGACACGATCTTGAGCAACTGGCTCTAGGTGGCCCCTCTTGAGCCACTCACAAGCCCTTGAAGGTGTTGGAACCAATGACATCCAGAGGTTTCTTCCAACCTCAACCATTCTGTAATTGTGACTGGAGAATTCATTCTTGTGTCCTCTAGCTTCTTATTTCTCTGCCTCATAGTGCCTTCATTTTCCTAACACAGGGCCACATTCTCCAAGAGATGATCAGGTAATTGAATCTTGCAGAAAAAGAAAGAATAGAAAACCATTGTGAAACTCCCAGGTTGCTTACCTACGCCCTGGTCTTCTGCCTGACTCTGAGAAGCCCCTGGGATAAAATGATTTGCTGCAAGTGATAAACTTTTTTTCCTCTGTCAAGAAATGTGCTACATGATGCATGACTAATATGCAGTAAAGCTGTCGTTGTACTACACCCATATGTATTAACAGACTGGCTGTGGTGCCCAGATGCCACAGAACTGGTCATATGGCTGGGAAATTTCCTTAACTGGGGAAGAGCTTTGATATTTCAAACCTGAGAAAGCACCTAAGATATACAGGAAGAGTTATTTATTTATTTATTTATTCACTCATTCATTCATTCATACAGAGATCAAATGGAATCAATTTGGGAAAAGAAGGGATTTGGACAAAAAAAAGGCACTACTATGACAAGCATAACGAAAGTTTCATATGTACGCACATGCTTCATACATCAGTGCTGTTAAAGCACACAAAAGCTATACCACTCCTAAGCTTCTACATGTTCAATTAGTATGTTTTCTTTTTGCTGTCTTTCCAGTGCCCTGTGTATGGCTGTTGTTCTAAAACGAACTTTAAACTTTGTGCTATTTTCACTTCCATAAAATAATTGCCACAAATAGGCATTGCTTAGCATAAGCTCTGCAATGTTTCGTATTTAGAAAAGCTGCATGAACAAATCATGGAGAGTTCAATAGCTATTTTGAACACTTCAAACTACTGGAGAAGACTTGACTGAGCAAAATGTGGACTGAGGTCCAGAGTGTAAAAGATTCTAAAATATCATCCTTAAATGGTTATTGACAATTTGACAGCTGCTAACAAGAGGCAGAATTCATGCTACAGTTTCTAGAAACTTACCTACAACCAGAGTTGCGTCCTTGGAGAAGTTTATGTGATGCTGACCAAATTGGAAAGCTTCATCACAGGAAAATTTTGTGCTCTTCAAGGGGGCATCAAATGGTTGAACGAGCAAGGGAAGAATTTATGCTGCAAGACTTTCCATGTGATCTCTTCTACAATGTACTTAACGTACGTGCGTACGTTAGGTGACAGGAAAGCATAACTATTAAGCAGTTGCTACACTCATTCAGGTCCACCTTTGAGACTCCTGTTTATTTATTTAAAAGTTGCAACCCTTACATTGCCATCCATTAGGAGGCAATACGGTTTGTGGTTATTACATATTGTATTGTTTCCGAACTTCTGATATTACTTGTACATTGTTTTTTCATAACATAATTTTATGTTAAAAATTAGATTTTACTTATAGATATTAAATGACAGAAGTTTTATTTCATTAACTTTGTTCAGAGTTACTATTAGGAAATAATTTTTATTTGTGATAAGTAGAGAAGAGGTTTTTGAATTCTATTATGCTACTGAAAATAATGATTGGAAATATCAATAATTTAATACCACGTTCTTGCAAGTATGTCCTGTATAAACATAAAAGCTAAGTATTAATCTTATATTCTTGCACACTCTATACTGGACAAAAATATTAGCTGATCTCTCCTAAAAAGACATGCTTAAATACATAAATTGCTCTATATTAAAGGTAGTGTGAATGTAAACTTGCAATTATAATGAAATACAATGCTTATCAGTAATGTGTATCAAAAGCTTATAAATTCTTAATGTCATTATCTCTGCCAAGAGATTCTCATTTCTCTTGGTCTTAAACTGTAGCATTTGTTTGCTTATAATTGTTGCAGTATTTCTGCTGCTTCAGAATTTTGCCTAATTACTTGATTTGATAGATCTGTGGAACTGAATACATTTGTATATCTACCTTTATGCCTAGGAGCATGAAAAAGAATTAAATAGATAAGCTGTCTCTTCAGCTTCACTGGTGCTTTGCATCCACTGGTGATCAGAGCTCAGGAATGTTAAATTACCTGACAGTCATCATATCCTAAAGACTGAATAAATTAACAGGATCTATTAAATATTAGACTTGAATTCAAGTCATATGAGCTTTCTTTGACCTTGTATCTGTTGCAAGATTTATCTAATATTGATTATTAATCTATTTCTTTAAAAATATATGCATAGTAATAACATTTCATAGCAAGAGTTGAGTTTTTGGGTAGAATAAAACCTTATTGTACACTGAGCACAAGTAGTTTATTTACTCCAGATCTAAACTGCCACTTGTAATGACAATTAGACTTCTCAGGTATATCCATTCTGTTCAGCGTACTTGAAGTAATATCAGGGTATTCTTCAAGGAAAGAATACGTGAAGTGACATAGATTTTTAAACTGTCACATTATAACATCCAAAGCCTATGATTATTTCTTTGTTTCAAAAGCGTTCAGGGCATGTTAGTGTAATGGAAAAAGTTTTGTTCTATTGGCTTCCTCTTTTCTATAGATGTTCATCATCATGATGTAGTTACTTTGTTGAAAACAGTTTAATGTGAGAATAATACAACAGTAGATTTTTTGTTATTGTTTCTTGTCAACACTGGGGAAAACAAAGCCAATATGTTGGACTTGAGATAGGAAGAATTTGAATTTGGAACATGGGCTTTTTGGCTTTTTGAAGAAAATCTTGCTGCTGCTTTCAATATATGGCAGTTCTTGACCATTCTTTTTCTATAGAGCTGCAGCTCTCTTCCTTTGGTCAAAAAAGGGCTTAAAAACAATCCTATATCTGAATGTAGCTATCTTAAATGGTATGATAAGAAAAAGCTATAGGAGGCTCTTCCAAATGCTCTTCTCATTAGGCAGTTAAGTAATTATTCAATGGCTCTTTTTTCTCCCTAATATCTAACTTCTGAAAAATCAGAGGAGGAGAAAAGAAGTGTCAGTGTTGGTTGTATCTTTCTGAGGAAAGATCTGAAAATCTTCTATGGAGGTGACTAGAAAGACAAGCCAGTTTGATAAGTACTTTTACTTATAGATCTATAGAAGACTGAGTTATAGTGGGCAAAAATATTGTGAGGAAATTATATTTATTATTTACTATGTTCCCTTGGAACTTCTATTCTAGCAAATGCAGTTAAGTTACTTAGCTTATCTGTATTTCATGGTACTTCAGAATAGTGTACTTAATGCATAGAATTTTCTTAATATCTGATTGAAATAGAATAAAATGTACTGATAGTGGATAGGAAAAAGTCTTAATACCATTTTAGCTACTAAAGAGGACAAATGTAATTTTTTAAAAGCTATATAATTTCACTTAATAGTCCTTAAAGATTACTCTAACTTTTTTTACAGAAATATGAATTGCAAATGCCTGTTTTGGAATAATTGAGTCTTCAAAAGCTATGAGTGACACTTTAAATATAGGGTGAAAAAATCTGTTGTTTAGAAAGGAATATTCATTGTCTTTTACTTTTGTAAAAGCTTTGCTTTACATGTATTATCTCAGTATAGCTTTTGCTGTGAGGTTTCATCTGACTGAAGTTGCATGGAGTGAAACATGTATGTTTAGATAAGTAATCCTTTTGCCATATTTATATCTGTGTGATACAGAACAAATTTTGTTTTTTCCATATATTTTAATTTGTTTGTCATAAACTTCATGAAATGTCATGGGAGACCATAGCAGCTAACAGAAACAGGTACTGAACCATTGATTTAAATGGATTTGAGCCTGCATTCATCCATCATGGATTTGGTTGTCTTCCAAAATATTCTTTTCTGTTGGGAATGACACTTTCAGACTGCTCCACTGGTAGTATTGCTAGAATTAATGATGGTATTATGCAGTGAAATGAGTGAAATGTAACTGGCCAGATTCTGCCAGTTGGATTTCTCATTAGGCAACCATGTTTTTGCTCATATTACAATGTTACTATTTTGTAACATGTGCAGGTCTTTGGCAATTAATTCCAGTGCAAAAACAAAACAAAACAAAAACGAAAAAAAACCAACCAAATAAATAAATAAATAAACAAAACAAGAACAGAAAAAAAAAACAGCTTAATGTTTTGATGGTCTTACTCAACCTTCATTACCATGCTGTTATCCATACAGTTTATTGCTGCAAACAGCACTTTTCTAGCCAGTCATTCTTACAGTATTACTCTCCCATTGCTGCATCAGATATTAAATTGTCTCTGCTTTTGAAATCCATCACCACATTCCTTCTCCCTGTTTGTTTCCCACTTGGTGTCAAGCGCTTCACTCCTGCTCCCAGACAGCTTTCAATGTTGGTATCTTCCCCACCCCCCACTGTACTTAAGCAAACTCCCCTTTTTCTTGTGCCATCCCCCATGCTAGGGAAGAGATTTTTGTAAATGCCTGTTGGGTTTCTTCATTATACCCTTCAAATCCTTCCATAACTCCCCTTTGCTCTGATGCCTGCAGGGGCCTTGCCAACAGCCTGGTGATGTGTTATGACTACTGCCAATATGGTCTCACGGCTTCCGTGTGCTCCCTGTCTGCCTCCATCTGTTCTCTCTCCTCTTGTGCTCAGGATATGCTTACACACTTGTCACTGTAGCAGGAGTTACTGAAGTAACTTCAGATTAGCTACTGAGGACACAGTCAGCCGGCAGCTCAGCAGGGCCTTGCCTGGTCCTGGGATGTGGCCCAGCTCTAGCCCCTGGTCCTCAGGAGTAAGCGTTTTTTGTCTCCCGTACTTTCTAGATACATATGCAGGGATCCTGCACCACAGTCAGGGTCCATGTGCTGAGGTTTGCCTTTCTGCAGATAACTCTCAGCCAGCTTTAAAACTCTAACTTGCCTGAGACAATTGTTTAAGCTTTTGTAAGTGGTAGAGTAAGCGCAAGGGAATATATTTGCTTTACATCACTAAATTGCTGCTGAGTTTCTGAGAAATTTAAAGGAAAGCAAAGTGAAAAGGAAATGCAACTTTAATATGATCAAATGGAAATCTAAAATTTTCAAGTCCTAGCTAGCAATATTGACTGAAGAACACAAAGAAAAAAATCCAGGTATTGATGCTAACAAATAATAGCTCAGTAAATAAAGAAAGATAATCTCACAAATCACCAGCATTTCAGCCCTAACCAAGTTATTGATGTCTTAAGAAGTTATGCATGAGTGCAGATAGAAAAACTAATGAACAAATGGTGCAAAGAGCAAGTAGTAGATCACCAAAGATGCTTTAGTACCTACTGTAGTGGGCAGCGGATCTCAGTTGTGATGTAGGCATAATCATGCCTCCTTTGAGAGCCTGCTGCAATCTTGCTTATCATCTAGTGTTTTAAGACTATTAAGTGCATTCTTGGAATTTAGACACTTAGATATATGTACTTGTGCATAAGAGCTCTGTGCATTTATTTAACATCAGTACAATCTGGATTTCTTTTTAAGATTTGAGGAATAAATACCTTAAAACCACAGGGCTTTTATGAATCTCCCTATCCAAAAGCTCTCTGCTTAGAGAATTTCAGTGTAGGATGGTTGGGTTCAAGGCTTTCTGTGGATTTAGCTGGATTACATTTTGTTCAAAAGGGTTTGGATTTATTGTGAAACGTTTATTTGTGGGCAGTTCCAAGAACAAATACAGGCTGAGTGGAGAATGGACTGAGAGTAGCCCTGTAAGAAAGACTAAGGGTTCTTGGTTGATGATAAACTCAACATGAGCCAACAATATGTGCTTGCATCCTAGAAAGCCAACTATATCCTGGTCTGCATCAAAAGAAATATAGCTAGCAGGTCAAGGGAAGTGATTCTCCTCCTCTACTGTGGTCTCATGTGGCCCCACATGGAGTACTGTGTTCAGCCGTGGAGTTTCAGCACAAAACAGACATGGACCTGCTGGAGCAAGTCCAGAGGAGGGCCATGAGGATGATCAGAGGGCTGGAACTGGAGTTCTGGGAAAACCTCACTGTGGCTTTTCAGTACCTAGAGGGCCGTGAGAAATGCTGGGGAGCCTTTATCGGGGATGACGTCAACTGCCAGCTTACAAATTTGAATGGATGGTTTCTTTAACACTTTCAGCGTGACTATGAAAAAAGATGAAGTGTCTACACGCATTAGTTATTACTACAGAAGTTTTGCTCATTGGATTCTGCACTGTGTTATTGATGGAAATGAAACTCATTTCCCTGTCTTAAACACTAACAAGTAAAGGCTTTTTACGTTTCTATCATGCTAAGTTGTTGTGCAAAGGAAATTTTTTGCTTCCTCTACCAATTCTTACAATTATTTTTCCTACCTACATCATACATTATTCAATACAATTCTTAAAATAGAATTTTGAACAAAAAGACAAAGGAGTTTCACTTCCATCCTAAAAACTGATACATAATTTACTGAAGGTTTTGTACTAGCCTCTTGTCAGTCTGATCCCTACATTTTTAGGAATACAAAATCTAACATCAATACAGGCTGAAGCTTGTGGTAAACTGAGAAGTATTGTAACTAAAGTGTTATGTCATATCCTATTTTATCATAAAATACTTTTATTCATCCAAATTCAGGAAAATATAGATAGCTCAGCTTTTTATGTCCCACTCATCTGGTTTATCATAATTTAGATCTCTTCAGGTAGCTTTCATGTTATTACAGATCAGAAACCTATAAGATTTTTCACATTAAGCTTTGAGATGGACATGTGAGATGCACTTCTCAGTCACAAAGTGGTGTGATGTCACTGCACTGGATGTGAAACAGGCTTTTCCAACAGGCCCCTTCCCATGTTGCTGCTGCTTCAGGGAAAAAGAGGCAGTGCTGAGGCTTTTCTGATGTCCTGTTGCATTTCTGATGACTCTGTGTGAATGATGCAGGTGATTGAGCCAGTGTTGCCTTGTTCTCTGAAATGGCTAAATGGGAGGTACTGCCAAGTCTAAAAGCTCAAGCACGTGGTTGTATCCTCCTGCATCCTAAGGCACTAAGAGCGATATATATATGTGGTGTGTGTACATATGTTTTGGTGGGTTTTTTTTTCAAGCATAAAATATCAACACTAATGATATTGGAAAGTACAACTTAAATGTTGCAATAAGATCAGAGATAAGGTTCTTTTGCGATATACTGATTTTTTTTTCCAGAACACTCATCTCCCTTCTGTATCAGTACTATAGATGCATATGCAATATATTCTGTTGTCATTTCCAGTGTTTCACTTAAATAATATTTTTCTATGTGTAAGGTGGAAACACGTTTAGTATTTTTGGTGGAATTTCCGTAGACCTCTTTAATATTATGTAAATTCAGGATTGTAAAATCTATTTGAAAAACACTTATTTAAAACAGTCAAATGTTAATATATATTTTAATCAATGACACCTATCCATGTTCTTGTCAAATATTAACATGCACCATTCTACTGCTGAATTGTAGTCATTCTCAGAGAAAGCTGTGTTATTTGCATTCCAAAATGATCACAAATCATTACTCAAGGAGCATACTGATTCAGCCTTTTGTTGAATACACTGCTGTGGACAAGAAGATACTTTGCATGTCTCAAACATGATCCAGGCATTTCACTTTTTGATGACTATAGGTTATGAGATTTCCTTTTTATTTGTCGATATGTTTTGTTGTGATGTGCATACTGGAGATACTGAGATCAATGAAGAGAGGTTAGACACTCAGAAAATGTGCAATAGGAATGAAAGGGATGCTAGTTTTACTTTGGTGAATAGCAATGTGCATATAGCTCTTAAAGCAAATAATTTAGCTTGGAATGAATTTCAATCAGAAATATGTTAAATAAATGTAGTGGAATTGTGTTTAGTAAAGGACTTCAAATTATAGATATTTTTAAAAAGCTAAAGGAGAATAAACATTAGCCAGTACAGAGTGCATTTTCCTATCTGAACAAAAAGACAACAGAACCAAAGTAACATAAACAATGTTTTGAAGGCTCTTGAGCTTTTTGAAACAAAATATTGGTTTCTAGATTTTTCCAGATACGTATCTGAAAGGACAAAATGTTATGTATATCCTTTTCTCAAAAATTAATTAGCAGTAATTCCAGCCAAATAAATGGATGGAAATGGCAAGTTATTTATCTTACTATGTCTTTCAGTCTTGCCAGAACAGAGATTTCAAAGGGAAAATTCCTAATTATTATTAATCAAAATGGATTTATATTTCCATTTAAAATTCATAGATTTGGTCTACAAAAACTTTGAGCAGATACAATTTTTATTAGGTAGCCTTTTTTTTTCTAATATTAACAAAATTAGATTCATGATTCATAATTAATGTTTAGTTTCTATTATAAGCCTAATTATTTTTAACTTTAGGGTTCTAGATTATGATTTCATAATTTTTTTTATACTTCTAGTTAGTTATTAGATTTTACCTTAGGCATATGTCAGTTTAACCTATATGAAATGCAGCAAGATCTAGGTATCAATATTGTTAAGTCTGTTCCAATACCATTATATCTGGTGATTGGATTCCAGAATCTCTTTTGTATAAGATTACTTTTTGACTGGTAGGGAGAGGGAAGGGATTGTCCACCTCTACTTTGCCCTGATGAGGCCTCATCTGAAGTACTGTGTCCAGGCCTAGGGCCCCCAGTACAGGAGGGCTGTGGAGCTGTTGGAGCAGGTTCAGAGGAGGGCCACAAAGATAACCAAAGCGTAGGAACACCTCTGTTGTGAAGAAAAGTTGAGGGAGTTGGGCTTGTTTTGGTTGGAGAAGGCTCCAGGGAGCCCTGATTTTGGCCTTCCAGTACTTGAAGAGAGCCTACAAGAAGGGGGGGACTGAATTTTTACATGGTCTGGTAGTGATAGGACAAAGGAGAATAGCTTTAAAGTGAAAGAGGGTAGATTTAGGTTACCTGTTAGGAAGAAATCTTTTATTCAGCAGGTGGTGAGGCACTGGCACAGGCTGCCAAGAGAGGCTGTGGATGCACCATCCCTGGTGGTGTTCAAGGCCAGGTTGGATGAGGCCCTTGGCAGCCTTATCTGGTAGGTTGTAACCCTGCCCATGGCAGGGAGGTTGGAACTATATGAACGTTAAGGTCTCCTCCAACCTGAGCCATTCTGTGATTCTATGATTTATGACCACTTATAACTTATGTTATTCAGATCTAGTTCACTAGTGCATATCAAAAATTGTGCTAGTACTTGTAGGAGTAACATAAATTATATTCACTTAACTCCTTTACTTTTGAAAAACAAACTTTACTTAACAGATGGAATATACTTTCCTGCTTTTTAACTACTTCTTTTTTTCCATTATCCAATACTTATTTCTGGTCTACTTTGGTAACAATAAGTACTTTAATGGGAGAAAGTAAAAAAAAATCCACAGAAACATATAATATTATAGTTAAGACCACAGTTCTTTAAAAGAAGAAAAGGTTTTGAGGGAAATATGTAACTCCAGTAGGATGCCACCATGTGATGCACTGTTCAGTGTTGTACATCCCTCCATATATGAAGAAATATTTGATAAAACTCTGATGCCATTGAAGTTGATGTGAAGTATCCCACTGTTTTCAGCTGGTGAAAGTTTTCTCTTTTTTAGCTTGTACTAAAGAAGCCATTGAACCAAATTGTTTGACATTTTCACCTTTGGAACTCTAAGCAATACATTAATGGGCCTTGATTGACAAGTTTCTTGTTCTCTTTTAAAGTAAGTCTCCAAGAGCCTGAGATATGCCCTTTTATGAGTATGGGATCAGCCTTAAAAATCACAAACATAATGGCTCCAGCACTGGTAAAGAAAAAATTCAATAATTCTGAGATTTGGTTCTAAATAAGAGTACATTCTAACTACAGTGTTCACATGAGTCAGCCTCTGTGCTCCAGTGAATGAATATTTTATTATTTCCAACACTGCAGACAGTCCAGATTCCAACTTTAATTGACAGCCATTGGCTGCCATTTCTTCCTTTGTGTGATTCTGGCTCTGTATCTTTTAACTATTCTCTCATGATCCTTCTCCTTCAAGTGAAATCTTACCCTAAAATGTTCTTTGAATCTCCATCCTTACTCTGCAGAGGGACAGATGGGATGTGACTGTTAACAGGGGCTTGTTACTTCAATCTCTGAGCTTCCTTAGAAATATACTGAAGGGTATCGCAGAAATTGGGTGGCCTGCTGTCCTCAAAACATCCCAATGTTCTTGCTGGAAGCATAGTAAAGTTTGTAATGTATTTTAGGCCACCAGACTGAAGACAGCCACTTAAAATATAACCTATGTAAGGTGGAATAGGAGGAAAAAAATGTCAATAAATACAAACCCCCTCTTCAAATACTTTTGAAGATAGGAAAACAAATCACTGAATAGACTATCAAAGACCAAAAAGAACCGTCCAAGTAATAAAGGTTTACTTAAAATTTATGAGGCCAAAAAATCATTATGAGTGAAGAAAAAAAATCTTTACAGGTTTTGTAATCATTGGACTGATAAACAGATGGGTTTTTGGATACAAAATACAATTATGCTGCTGAATCACTGAAATACAAGACTTCTGAAACACTTGGGCTCTTTATCTTTTAATGCTTGGAAGTCTAGATCCTAGTTTGTAATAATATCAAGTAATTCATAAAATAACAATGGTTTAATTTTTCCTTACCTAAATTAGCTACAGAGTTGTTTTAGCAAACATGTATTAAGTAAACATAAGAACACGTTAGGGATGTTCACAGATATAATGCATCTTCAGAAAACATGATTATAATGGTTTTCTATTTCAGTTTATCGTATCAAAAGTTTTCAATTTGCAAAACCCACTACTTCATGCATAAAGATGAACAGAGAAAATGCATTAGTGAGGCAGATGACCCTGAAATAGATAGAATTGGCAACACCTGTACATTCAAATTTTCAGTGATACTCAATTTAAAAGTTAGTGCATGAATCATGCATAATTTGAATCTTTAGTGAGTAATAAAATCTAAGAAGGTAAAATGTTCATACAGATTTACATTAGAAGAATTACTAGTTCATTTTAATGCATCTCAAAATCAGTGTTCTTCTAGCTAACCCAAGGTTTTCCAGTAATTGGAAAAACAGTTGTTCTGCATCTTCTGAAACTCCATTTGATGTGACAAAACATTTATATATCTGTGGGTCTAAATCTTCCAAACGGAGAAGCATGGAGGGACTTCAATATAAAAGTAGTACATTGTACTGTGCCTGATATTCTGAAGATCAAATTATTTTCAGAAAGAATAGAATGAAGTTTTGTGACATGATTATTAAACTTGAGTGCAGAGATAGATTGTCACACTGGGGCTTGTTTCACGAAGGAAGTTCTGCTTGAGATCAAGAAACTGGGAGTTCAGACTGGCTCTTTTTTAAATTCTCACAGACTGTCAGGAAATCAGAGCAAATAAATTAGTGTATTTTACTTGTAATTACTCACTTATATGTGTAGATGGATTTCTGTCCCGAAGAGTTTTATGACACGAGTCATTCATTTAAAGTGTTAGTGAGGAGAAGGAGGAACGCTTCAGAAGGGGGAAGTGGTTTATACTGGAGGAAATAAATGGATTGTACTTTTACCTGCTTGAAAGTGGACTTTTTTTCTATGATAATTTTATTAGGTAGTCTCAGGTGATGGTGTTTGTTTGGCCTTATGGAATCTGGAATAGGATTTTTGTGTGTCTTTATTTTTCTAGACATTCAAAGAGCCTGTGCAGATAAATGGGCATGAAACTGATGTTACCCTCCTATGCTATTCCTTCCATATTCATGTGAAGCTCAACAAATGCTTTGCTTAAGCAGTGGATGCAATTGTAAAAAGTGTCTCCATGTAAGACAGCAGTTTGAAAAGCAGTTTCCACAAACAGGATTGGAAAGGTTGTAAAACTGGCTCCTTCCTTTATTCACACTGATTCCTGGCAAAGCAGTCAGATGAACTGAGTGCCTGCAAAAGGACAATGTATGCTATTTATATGAAATATATATAACAGGGAGGGGGTGGAATGTATACCTATTGTATATACTATTAGACAATGGTGTCTTTTCATATTGGTGACTTAACAGAAATTTTCTAAAGTTATTTTAGCCATTTTTTTCATTTTTTTAATAGCGTGGACTGAAAGTGCATTTTGTAATAATGTAAGCTAGCCAAATCTTGAAATACAGTTCAGTGATGACTTAGAGCATTTACAGAGTTTTGACCAACAACCAATTGTTAATGCTGCATCTATGGCAAAAGCAGTATGATTGAAAAAGAGCAAACAATGAATGCCAACAGTCAACAAAATTATTCTATTAGTGTTTCTTGGATAACTCATCTTTCATGCGGAAAGACTCCTACTTTGCTAATATGTGGCTAATGAAATTTTGAAACTTTTCTTTAACGTGGGTTACTATGAAAAGTAAATGTACAAGATAAACACATGAGATGTGGTAGGAAGGTCTTGTACATTTTTATTTATTCATTTATTTATTTTTAATTATGCTGTAGTTAACCAGAGTAAAAGGACTTATTAATGGAGGGTGTTTTTCCACTTTTGTTCAGTTGGGTTTTTTCGTGTTGTTCTCTGAATACATTTTATGTTTGTTAGCAAAGTTTAGTACACAACAGCCTTTTCACGTAGCTTGCCCTTAATGCATGGGCACTTGGTAAGTTATCTTTGCCTCTGCAAGACATGTTAGGAGCCTCCCTGTGCAATAGTTCTGTCCAGTATGTGAGAGACATCATATCACAAATTGGATGGGAAGGAATTAAATCAGGATTAATTAGAATTAATCAGAAGCATGGAGGAATTAATTCATTGTTTACCTGCTACACATAAGAACAATGACTGATGATACCAAATTTCCAAAATCTCAGAAAGTCCGTACTAGATCAGAATTTTTAATTCACAATCTCTCTCAGTTTTTATTTTTTATATATTTTTGGATAAGTGGTTAAAATTAACTAAATTCAGAATAAGTCGGCAGCTGCCTTAGAAGGCAGATGCTGTTTGATGACAGTGCTGACTTGTAACTGATATTCTAGGTAAACCAGGCAAGCATTTTGGTAGTATCTGTTATACAGACAGGATTTCCTGAAACTGGAAAATACAAGACCTTGATTCCCACAGTGAAATGACTGGCTATGATATATAATAAGTAATTTTTTTTGCCTGGCCTCTAAGAGCAGAAAAAGTCACGTTAAGTAAGTAATTTTCTTGACTTTCCTACTTTATTCTAATTGAATTGCAGCTTATTATAGCTATTTTAAGGATCGATACTCCTTCATGGCAGCAGGAAGAATGAGAATCAATCTGAACACTTCATACCTTTCATCTGGATTTGCTTCAGATATCAGCCCTTTCTCTCCAGCAATCTGTGTGATTCTGTTAGCAGCATCAGTCACTGACAGCAAGACACCTGAACTGTGTTTCTTTTCCTGCTCATTGGGATCTTTCATTATTACAGAGACTGATACTCTTTCTTATAAGGTTAGAAAAGATCCATAATAGCTTTTATACCATTATATTTGAAACTCTAGACTTCATTAAAACACTCTTCAGCTCCTTCACTTCCAGCTTCCTTGCTGCTTATGAATTATTCAGGGTGGATTTCACTTGAGGTAAATAGTTTGATTTGAAGGTTTTTGTATCTGGATTTAGATGCAACGAGCAGTGTTAAATGCTCAGAATTTTAAGTGAGGAGAATTGCAGAGTCTCAGCTATTAAGATGGAAGACATTTGCCGTTAGTGCTCTGGGGCTGCCATTGAGATCTCAGCACAGTGCTATTTGTCATTCTGAAGTAGGTAGACATTATGATGCCTGGAGTATAAATCAGCCTTTACATGGTGTCGAGTCCTGAAGCACTTTGAACACTCTAATCCACTTCTGAGTTAACAGAACATTTTTGGTTTTACAAGCTTTAAAGTTTCCCTTTTTATTTAACCCTGTCATCATGTTATTAATCATTATTATTTTCTAGAATTTTATATACCTCACCAAATGCGCCTCTTAATATTTTGCTTCGATGCTGTGGTGGTGTCACTGAGATGAGCTTTAGATTTAATCATCTGTAAGTGATGCAGTTTCAGCAAAATTAATAATATTAATTCTCTTTGCATAAAGAGGAAAACTGGCTTTTTCTACTGGTGTTCTGGGAAGACCAGCATTGCTCAGCTGCTGTACCAAAGAATACGGTCTGCGCTTCAACTCTTTTGCCCAGTTCTGCATAGAATCACATCAGTAATTCTTCCTGGACAAAGCTGAAATGGAACAGCAGCAGTTTCCATGTGCCTGTTTTTTCTCATATGTCTGCAGTCCAGTAGCCAATATTAACTCAGCGCAGAAAATAAAAATCTTCTAAACGTTGATTACCTTCTAAAGTCTGGGCAGCTAGACCATACACAAAGGGTCAGCTCAGAAAATGTATGCTGTCAGATGTTGGCTCATTGAACCTCAGTTTCTGTTCTTGCGCTGGCTGGCTAAATGTTTTAATCATTACAGAGTATTTTGTTTACAGCATATTGCTATATATAGTACTATCCAGCCTTTAATCAGACACTACAACTGTACACTCAGTTGAACTTATAGTGTTTTTACAGGTGGAGTTGTTAACGTAAACGAAATCCATTAAAATCACTTAATTTTCCTGCCAGGCAGCACAGTCTGCATGCACCAGCTGCGTGCCTTCAACTGTTAGCATGCAGCAATGGACTTGGTGTGAGGAAGTAGCCAGTTACTCCCGGTGAACTGGCGGTAACCCCAGTTCAGATGGATGTGTTATAAAATCCTGTGTCTGTGCTATGGACTAAGAGTCCACACTGGTGCAACAGTATGCTCTGCCACGCCAGGTAGCTGCGGTGGGGGAAGAGGAGCTGGATGTGGTAACATCCCAGATGGCTATGTCTGGGCTCACTCAGCTCAAGGTATTGCCACTCATTGTGAAGAGCATAGGTCCCATTTCCCACTTCTTGTCTCAGGGACTGGAGACAGAATAGGCAAGAAGTCCCTGAGGACAGTATTGTCAGGTTTGTTTTTATTTATTATTGTTGCTTCTTAACTTTCAAACAGTGAAACATAAATGTTCCAGAACTAATTAATCTAAGCAATTGTAGCCAAATGTTAAGTCCCTGCTATCTCTGCTAAAAAGCTTCTTTTTCCTATACAACCACTTAAAGTTGTTGTTTTCATTAAAGTGCTCACTCCTCAGTGAGGAAGTATAATAGTTAAGCAGCGGAGTGATTGCTTGTGTTAGCAGGAGCACATTGAAGTTACATGACCCCTCATTAATCTGCACTTTGATAAGGTCCTGGAGTGGTAGGATTAATGACATTCCACTGTAAATTATTCAAATCCCTGCCTGTGCACTGACTAGCTCTCTGGAGAAACATGTAAGCGATACTGAATCTTTTGCTCCCTTAGAGAATAACTACAGTGGTCCAGAGACAGAAATTTGAGTCATGAGTCATCCTAATGGTAGATTTTTTCTTTCTTTTTCTTTCTTTCTTTCTTTCTTTTCTTTTCCTTGCATGTTATTCTACTTCTGAAACATATTCTACTCATTCAAAGAGTATTCTTCCTATTCTCCCATCCTTTACATTTTAGCTTTTGAGCACAACACAGCATGCTGAAGGCTATGTACCTAGGCTAGCATGGTGACATGAACTGTATTTGGTCCACAAGGCTTTCCTGGCTGCTTATGTTTCCCTTGTGCCATGTCAGCCTCATAAAATCCTATTTTTCCTCTTGGCTCCTTTCTGTCAGGCTGCATTCTTCTGAATGTTGTCTCTTCAGCTATATCTCATCCCATGCAGTGCCTTCAATTCTTGTTACCAGCACTACCTCCCCTGTGAGGATTATAAACATTGCTCCTGGTGCAGCAAAACTATGTGGATTTCATGGCCAGGACAACCTTTCTCAATAGAAAAAAAAATGAGTGTGTCCCTCTTCCACATTTCATGGAGCTGAATGTTAGAGGGAATATTAGTATTTCTGGTACGGTCATATATAGCAGATCACAAAATTACTTTTCTCAGTGATCCCTCTGTCTAGCTGAGTAAGCTATGATTAAAAGCAATCCTCCATTAATTTACTGGAAACTGTTCATCTAACAGTGGAGAGTTTTCCACATCCTTTAACTTTCACTGATTAAATGTTTATCAAGTGTTCAGCTGGGAGTCCAGCTCCTACTCATGACATTTGCAGTTGTTTCTGAGAAATAAAAAAAAAAATCTATTTTCAAGTAGCACTCTTCTGTGTACTTCTGTGTGCCCTAATCGTGTCACCCGGAAGTCTGTGTGAGATCAAAAGTAGATTCTTACATGTTACAAGTTAACTCTAATCTCATTCAAATTTTCTATTATTTTAGTGCAGAAGCTGAATAAAGAGCAGACAGTTGTCTGAGTGTTGTGCACAGACACCCTGCCTGAACACTTGTGTGCTCTATGTTGAAGAACTGTTAGCCATTGTTGCAGTGGCTTTCTGTTGACAGTTAATGTTCAATATACAAAAGCTCATGTAAAGCCAATTAGAGATATCTTCAGAAAGTGAACTTCCTGCAGTGGAATGCAGGAATGTAGAGAGCAATGTAAGCTAACACACCTCACTGCTGAAGGAGTGTTTTCCCCTCAACAGAATACAATGCCCAACTTCTATTTATAATTTCTTCTCAAAGATGTGCCTCTAATTTGGCTTGTACAGCTGTTACTTGAGTCAGCATCACAGTATGAACAGGACTTGCTCCCCAGGGACTCTGCTCACTCATGATCATTACCATCTAGGAGGGCATCTCTACACCAAACTTTAGTAAACACTATGGAGTCAAGCTGCGATGAGTTGTACTTTGGTATAAAGAAAAGTGCCACTTCCCCTTTTTCCAGTCCATACCAGAGTGATACTAATGAAGAGGTTCAAACTTTGTTTCTGCTCTTCTTTCCACAACTTCTAGACAGTTCAACTTTCTGGAAAGCCATCGTTACTGAAACAGTGAATAAAAATCAATCATCAGAATTAACCGTTTATGTTATCTAGAATTTGCTGGTAGACATTCTATGCCAATGCCATGGGAGTCCTGTGTTCTGCAGCTCCTGAGAATATTGTTGTTGCTGAATTGATCCTTACCAAATTACAACAGCCTGTTTCAACAACACAAAAAGCAGATCTCAGGGACTTTGTATAAAATCTTTTATGGCAGTTTGCCTTTGAAACTGCTACAAAATTGTAATGGCTTTTCATTTTGATTTGCTGGCAAGAAACAAGTTGACTGCCCTTCCTTTAGAAAACTTAAAGGCTGAACAAAAAGTTATTTTGCTGACACACCAACTGCTTTTTGCAAGTGAACTGATTTTGTTCAGTAATAAAAGTTGATTGGTATAATGAAAGAATGTTTTATATAAACATCATACATACCACTGCAAGCCCTCAGCCTTCACTGAGATGCTTGGGCCAGACTCTGAGCCCGTTTGTGTCAACAGGCTTAGCCATGTGATTCACCATGCTGAATAGACAGCTCAGAGCAGAAAATTTCAGTTTACAACTGTTTCCCTTTTAATTTTTTTTCTGTGCTCAAGTTAGGTAAAATGCTGTTCTCTTTCCTTCCTTCCAGAAAAGTACATATGTATACATGTAAGTACATATATGTATATAAATACATATATATGCATACATATGCAGATATGTTTATATTTGTATTATTTTTATCCTTTCAATTTTCCTTCAGCAAATTTACTTAGCTTAGTTTGTCCAGATAAAATAATTGTCTGAACTGAAATCTATTTTCTTCCCACGTAGGGAAGTTAAGCTTGGGAAGCATGGGATAGATGAGTGAACAGTGAGGTGGATTGAGAACCAGCTGACTGGCAGAGCTAGAAAGTTGTGATCAGCAGTACAGTCTGGTTGGAAGCCTGTAACTAGCAGTGCTCCCCAGGGGTTGGTACTAGGTCCTAGTCTTGTTCAACATCTACATCAATGACCTGGACAAAAGAATAGAGTGCATCCTCAACAAGATTGCTGATGATACAAAGCTTGAAGGAGAATAACACACCAGAAGGCTGTGCTGCCATTCAGTGAGACCTGGATGGGCTGGAGAGTTGAGCAGAGAGGTTCAAAAACTGTGTATGGGAACCATTACATCATGGCTTGAACCAGTGATTGAGCATTGGGTGAAGGGGATGGATAGTCCTGGGAACACAGGTGCAAGCAGTTCACCTGTATGACTGGAAGGGGTGGACCCTGTCTCCACCCCTCCCTAACGTCATTTAAGGGCTGGCAGCCAAAGAGGAAGCATCTGTGGAAATTGCCTTCTTTGGGAGTTTTCAGTAAGCCCTTGGCTATCAGAAAGGGATAAGTTGTTTGTTTGTTTGTTTTTATACTCACACAATTGTTACCGCTACCTTTCGTGGGTGATCCAAAACTGGTTAAAGGTAACTACTGGCTATCCTTACAAAGGGCAAGTGCAGAGTCTTACATCTGCAGAGGAATAACTGCATGCATAAGTATGGGTTAGGGCCTGACCTGCTGGGAGGGAGCTTTGCAGAGAAGGACTTGGAGTCCTGGTGAACAGCAGGTTGGTCATGAGTTAGTAGTGTGCCCTTCTGGCCAAGAGGGCTGACAATATCCTGGGGTGCAGTAAAAAGAGTATGGCCAGCAGTTTGAGGGATGTGATTCTCTCATCCTGAAAAAGATGATGCTGTACTGTAGGGAGGAAGGCCTTCAGACTACTAGGAATAGTAGTGTCTAGTAGTTCATAAGCAAGTTTTCTGAGAGATCAAAAAAACAATGAGCCATTACACAAGCTATTGCTGATTTCTTACTGAAATGTAAGAATGCACCAGTGTTTATATTGCAGAGTCTGTACTAAGCAACATAAGTTTAAGCTAAAGATAGATGTTTTGATAGATGCTAGTTCACTGTGGTGTCTACTTCTGTAGTTTAAATGTGCTAGTTGTTCATGTATTTAGATGCTCCTATTTCTTTTAAAACCTTTGTCTTCTGCTACTGAAGCACTGAAATTCCAGAACTTGTACTTCCATATGCCATAATTGAGTTTAAATCTTAATTTCTTAATTTCTGAAGTGTACTGCTTAAAGGAATTTCATATCTTAAGCAGTGATGATAATTTATTTCTTTTCCCTGGAACAACAGAAAATGTTGATCCAGTTTCTATTTCAAATAATGGCAGCTACCATCTTTGCTTTACTATCAAAACACCTCTCATTTTTTTTCTAAATGCTTCATGAATTTTCTCTGGAATCTCCCAGCAGCTTTACTGAAGGTTCCCGTTGTCTTGTACTGTTCCCCTCAGAGGCACCTGACACTGATTTTATTTACTAAACTCTTGATTCTGGTGGTTGTTTTTGTTTATGTGTTCTCCTCAAAATTTATCTTATGTTACTAGAGCCTCCTTTTTTTCCTTAGATTGCTATTAATAATCATCACCCTGCTTTTCATCTTAGAAACACAGAAAGGGAACGAGTTCTGGGCTAACCAAGTTGAATTCTTTGATGCTTTTGTAGGAACCAACTTATGCAACACTAAGTTTCCCAATCCTGCTGCTTAAATCAGTGTTTATTCTTTTCAAGGCATTTAGTTTTATGTTGGATTCTAGCCATGCAATAGAATGCACTTCCATTGTCTGTATTTATTCTCTTGGGGAGAGTATTCCTCACTGTAGCTAGTTTTTGGCTTCGTAGAAGTAGGGCAAATGAATTTAAGGTTTCTTAATGCAGAAGTCTTAGTTCACAAACTTACTCCAAGAAACATAGGTTTTACTTGAAAACAGAAAATAAGCCAGTTTGTTTATTCCCGCTGTCTAATGTGACCAGCCAGATATGCCACTGCTATTTTGCCCTTACTGCAGGGAACAGAACCATTCTGACAGCTTCTGTACATGCACAACTGAATTGGTTGGTTTTCATGCTGGTCACAAAGTAGAAGGCTCCTTTGAATAGATCTGGCAGAAGTCCATGATGTCCCTCACTGTGGGAGCAATTAAGTCCATTATATAGATAACCAAGCTCATAGAAGTGAGGTATGGTTACCATTACATGCCTCTGCAACATTTGTTTAATTGCTAAAGCACTTGTTTATGCACTGCTTTGCTGGAAGAAAATGTATTAAACGATAAAACAATGACCTGTCAGGTGTAAAGTCGGCAGCCTTGGGTGGATTATTACAAGGCTCAGATCAGAAGAATTTAAGGAACTTTGTCATATATTGGATGTCTGAGACCTAAGCTTCATGTTACAGTTTGCTACAAGTCAGTTTTATGGACTGTCAGTATAAAGAGGGTATTTACATATTTTTATCAGTATGTAATTGGGTTTTCTATCGTTTGTGTTTTCTGTCTTTTTGAATTACACTATATCATCTTGTTCATAAGGAACTGCAGTATTGTCATGTTAACAGGCATTGCTGTTGCTGCAGAGCATCTGATTTACTTCCTTGTAGTTGTCTGGTAGAAAAATGGAGTTAATGAATTGTGTTCCAGTTGGTGGCAGCTTTGATGCTTTTTAGCTGGCACAGATATACCATTAAATTTTCTGATGATATGTGTGCATGTAAATATGTGTAATACAGTGGAATTTTAACAGATCAGTGTTTTACATGTTATGTTATATACATGTTACATGTTATATTAATATGTTATTCATGATTAATCTAAAACTATCTACAGAAGAATAATTAAGTGCTATACACAGGAGGGGCAAAAAAAAGAAAAAAAAGGATCCATACCTTGGAGTTTTCTCTTATGTCCTTTTCTGTTCTAACCTTGTTTGCCCCCATGCTTGTTTCTGCAAGCTTAGAGGTAGCCGGTGAAGTTACCACTGAAGCCTGAAACACAGGTTTGAGTGGAAACACAGATAGGATTTCTGTATATGAGAAAGTTGCAAAGTCCTTTCAAGTTAATTGATACTCTTCATCATTCTGCAGAACATACTTTAGCATTGTTTATCAAGTTTGGGTGGAGATAAATACCCAAGGTAGGGCCATATATGGTTGAAGCCCTATTAAAGGTATTGTTGCATGTGTGACAAACTTGCATCTTAAATACTGTGTTTTGTAAAATGAAATAGTCTACGTATTCATAAGGAAATATGCAGGTCTGTCTTACATTTACTAGGTTAGCCACATCACTTTAATTGGTACAAGGCAAACTTAATAAATTTATTTCTTCAAGATTTCTGTTGAAAATGTTGTGGAGCATAATCCACTTTACTCATAGAGATCTGGCCTCCATTATGGGGCAGCTGTATCTGCTTTAGCACAAACTATTGCTTAAAGTTGTTTATTAATACTGTCTGTTATGTTAGCCCCTAAATATAGGATAACTGTTATCCTATATTAATATGCCATGGTCTCTTAGAGAAAGTAGCATGCCTTCTTTCCCTATGGGCTTCATAGAATTATTATGGCTCCAAAATTCAATTCAAGCTTCTAGAAATAAGACATGATCTTAACTCAACAAGAAATTGTCTAGACTTAAGACTATTTTTATTGCATGATGGTTGTCTGTTTTTTTTATTTGCTTTTTCTTATAACTGATTGTTTGTGGGAAAATAGATGCAGAAGTTACTTCTACTGAGAATCTATTACTTCCCATACCAATGCAGTTTTTCCAGTGCTCTTATAGAGTCAGACCTGACATCTATCACACTTTGAAGACTAGGTATCAAATACCTTAAAGTGTTCAAACACAGCTATTTGATGGTAATACTCTCTGGAATTGAAGATAGTACTATCAATTACAAAGGGGGACAAAAGATTAGATTACTTATTTTATATGTATATTCAGGCTTAAAATCTGTTGTTTTAAATCTTGCCTGCAGACTAGAAGCTTGTTATTGAAACTCCATCACGCTTCTGAAACATCTCAATCATTTCTCATGTTGGTCTGTCACTCAAGTATTGATCTTATTTGCTTCTGGCATTACAAAAATCTAACAAGCTCACAGCCCAAGATCTTCCAATATGTTGTCATTTTCCTGCTTGTTTTTAAAACTGCATTTACCTATTTCTCATTTTTAGGTGAGATGACCTTGGACCATTAAATTATAAGCTCTTCTTAACATGAAAAGGCCTTTGCTTTGCCTTTGCCTTGCACACTGGCTCTTCCAGAACTTTCGTCATTGATGATATGCCGCTTTGCACAATGTTACTAATATTCTTTGGCTGTGTTTCAATTTTACAGATAAAACAAAACTTCATGTACTTTCTTCAATCCAAAAACACAGGAATCAGTATAAACAATCCTGGTTCTGACTGTGAAAATCTTTTTCCTCCTCCGCTCACATTGCCTGTTGAGAGAAAGTAAAGCTCAGCAACAGTCGTATTTGTTTTATCAATTTGTTTAGAAATCCAGTTATCGAATTAGAAAAATGTGGATTTGATGGGTGGACTGTTCAATGGATGAAGAACTGGCTGAAGGATTGAGGCCAGAGAGTGGTGGTCAATGGCTCCAATTCTGGATGGAGATCAGTGATGAGTGGTGTTCCCCAGGAGTCAGTTCTGGGACTGATACCCTTTAATATCTTCATCAGTGACATTGACAGTGGGGTTGAGTGCAGACTCAGCAAGTTTGCTGATGACACCAAGCTGTGGGGTGTGGTTGACACCTGAGGGATGAGATGCTGTTCAGAGGGTCCTAGACAGGCTTGAGTAGTGGGCCCAGGTGAACCTTATGAGGCTCAACCAATCCAAATGCAAGATCTTGTGCCTGGATTGAGGCAGCCCTCACTACCAATACAAGCTGGGAGGTGAAAGAATTGAGCACAGCCCTGCTGAAAAAGACTTAGATGTAATGGTGGATAGCAAGCTGTACATGAGGCAGCAGTGTGCCCTTGCAGCCCAGAAAGCCAACTGTACCCTGGGCTGCATCAAGAGAAGTGTGGCCAGCAGATTGAGGGAGGTGATCCTGCCCATCTGCTCTGTGCTGGTGAGGCCTCACCTGGCATACTGCATCCAGATGTGGAGTCCTCAGCAGAGGAAAGACATGGACCTGTTGGAGCACATCGAAAGAAGGGCCACAGAAATGGTTCAAGGGATGGAGCACCTCTCCTATGGGGACAGGCTGAGAGAGCTGGGGCTCTTTAGCCTGGAGAAGAGAAGGCTCTGACATGACATGATAGAAGCCTTTCAGTATCTAAATTGGAGCTACAGGAAAGAAGGGAACAGACTCTTTAGCAGAGTCTGTGGTGACAGAACAAGGGGAAATGGTTTCAAGCTTAAAGAGGGGAGATTTACTTTGTATATAAGGAAAAGGTCTTTTGCAGTGAGGGTGGTGAGGAACTGTAATAGGTTACCTAGAGATGTGGTTGATGCCTTGTCCCTGGAGACTTCCAAGGTGAGGTTGGATCAGATTCTGGACAATCTGATCTAGCTGTGCATGCCCCTGTTCATTGCAGGGGAGCCAGACTAGATAATGTTTAGAGATCTCTTCCAACTCTAAGGATTCTATGATTGTAAGAAATATCTGCAACTGGATATCTGGGAACAGCTCTGTGGAACGTCTTTGGTAGATAAAATTATAACTGGGTGTAGTTTTTAAGTGATAGAGTGAATGAATAGAATAAGTGAATTATTCTTGAATAACTTGCACAACAGCTGTCCAGAGGCTGTTCTAAGCAATTGGTGGAAGCATGATAGAAGTGCTGCTCTGTGAACTCTGCATGGTTTGGTGGCCACAAAGGATAGAGAAAATTAGATACCATACTTAAAAATTTGGAAAAGATGCTCTCAGTTAATTACATTTTAACCATGGGATACTAGTGGCCTTTATTTTGGATGATCCCTCTCCAGGCTGTTCTGTCATGATCAATCAAGCCACAACCTGAATGCAAAACAGTTAGGAAAACAGAACTTAATTACTTGGCTATTAGTCAGAGATTTTAGGAGGCCAAAAGCAAGGAACTGTTTACACTTTTTTTTTTTGCATGTCAACAACACAGATGCCATAGTGTGTCTGTAAGTCAAGGTAAGTCAGTGTATGACTGAAATAATTTTTCTCAGGGAGTTTATCCTCAATATTGCTACCATCCGGAGTGTTTTTTTTGTAATGGCGACGCAGTTCTTCAGAAGTGGGAAATAAAAGCTAGCACAGGGCATGGCCTTTTTTGTGTGCTTTCATATACACAATATTTGTTTAAATATCCTTCTAAGGGGCATAATATCAGGGTCTAGGAATAAAAGAGCCTTTTTATTGTGTATTGACAGCTTTTACAGATGTGTGTACATCTGTCCCCATGACAACTCATGTCCTGCATTTTTGGATCATGGGATTCTATGCAGTTAGAAATTATCTCAGTTAATATTTGACGTTTTTTATTTTCTGAATTTTAGTACCTTAACAGCCATGGTATCTTCTATTATGTGAATGGATATCTCAAAAAAAAAAAAAATCTTTTTAGGACTCTCATATGTCTGTAATCATTTTCAAAGTATTATCTTAAAAGTACAATGTAATGCAAACCCATTAACCATTATTATAATAAAACACAGAAAGATGAGCAAGAAAGTTCTTCCATGTGGGCTGACAAACCTGTGCAGCAATGGCTGCTATTCTGCTTGTTGCCTTCCTAGTTTTGTATATGTAGTACAGTTTACTAAGAGGTTAATGCAAGCATTTCCTTCTCCAAATGAATAGAAACTGGTGGACATTTGGCTTAACGTATTTACTTCCCCAGTGTGTTAAGAAAGCAGTTCTACGTATATATGGTCACAGCTGCATTTTGATTTTAAACAGAATTTAAAAAAAGAAATCAGTAGTCTTTCCATTAAATATTCTGTGAATACACATGTCATTGATCTCACTTAGGTCTCTTACATGATCTTGCCTAATTCATTAATGACAGAAAATAAAAGCAGTGACAACGTTACAGTCTGTTAACATGTAGGAGCCTGGAAATGTTCCAATCCAGTTGTGTGTAGATAATGAATGTTTGAAAACCACAGCTAGTGAGAAGTTACAGTCTCTGGCAGAGCAATGTTTGCCTGTGGCAAATTTTCAAATAAAAATCTACTGTTCTTATTGTTATGCTAAGGAAAGGTGGAAAGATGCAGTTTCTCGTAGCTTAAAGGAAAACTTGTATGTTGTCACAGACCTTACACAGAAGAGAGGATTACCAAACTATTCATATAGCATACAAAAAAAAAAACAAACTTGTGAGAAGTTATTAGCTTCCTGATAATGTACTGCTTTTTATTTCAAGAAAAACTATCTTGTTCATTAAGCTAAGATACATCTTCATAATTGAGCAAATCTATTTACTGCAGGAGGGTTCTAGAGAATTGTTTGTTTCTTTCAGGTCTATTAGCAAGTATTGGCTACTGGAATAGGCAAGCTAATGGTCTAAATCAGTACAGTAATTTTAATAGAACCCTGTGTATACAAGGAAGGTGAGAACCGATGTCCTTCAGATGAGCTTATTTTTTCATGTGTTCAAATTCTCTTGTCTCTTTCAATAAATTATAGCACTGAAATATTTTTTAAAGGTTTTTTTTATATGGCACTAAAATAAAGCACATCTATATTAATACACTAGAGCAAGAGAGCTCATACATATGCATTTTGCTCAAGTCCCTCCTTTTGTCATATGTTTAAAAAAAAAAAAGCAAAAACAAAGGATAAAGCAACTTGGGATAATTATTGCTGTGGGGACAATTTATTAGCCTGTGTACATAAACTTTACTTTTCCTCAGCATATATAGAAGGGATTTTATGCAGATGTATTTGCATTGTTTAATAAACAGTACTGTATGGAGAGGAAGCCAGCAGCTGTGTTTTTTCCCTTCTATCCATAAATCTGCTACATCACTGAATCTGACAGAGTGAAACTCTCTAGCTTTCAGTTTGTGCATAACACTGTTGCCAAACTTCATAAAGATATTTTATGGCCTGTTGAAGTGCTAAGACACTAGACTTCGTGAAAAATGAAGTCTCTAAATGGATTGGAGCTGTATCACTTGAGGAATCTGAAAAATACCAAAGAGTGTCACAGCTATTAGTGACAGGACTTTGGAGAAATCACACTTTGCTGATGACATAACTCTGTTATAAAATATCCAAGCACACAGTGCCACTAATGATGAGCAGTTCTCCTTCAGACACTGAATTATGGTATATCTGTCCAGGCTGTTTAGGTTTTTTTAAGATTCCTTGGTATGTTTAAAAAACAGTAGAGGCAAGGGCTTTCTTTCTGTTCTGGCCTGTTCTAAATGTAGGGATGGTTATCCACCAGCACAAATTCAGCACAACAGGAGCTGCTGTACTTCGCTCTTGTTCTGGTATTACTGTACAGATAATGAGTCTGCACCAGCAGGTGATGAGCAGCTTCAGAAAGATATGCTGAAAAATGATAACCATCATCTTGAATTTGTTTCTGGAACTTCCTTGTATGCATTCAAATGAGTGTCAGGACTCTGACAAAAGAATGCACATCTGGGGAGAGCTGTACTGCAACAGTCCCAATTTCACTGTAGAACTTAAATAAGTACCCCTTCTGTTGCTGCTTTGCATGTTACAATCTCGTATTCCAACCATCCAACTTATCCAGCAGCTGTTTACAACCCCTATGTTGCCAGTATGCAACCACTGGTGGAAATCCAGCTGTGTGAGAAGTCCATTTACAGTTCACCCCTTCAAAAACACTCAAAGCACAAAAACACACTCAGAGCTTAAAAAAAAAAAAGATCCGATAAATGAAATGGATGTGTTTTTTTTTTTTCATTTAAAGTTGCGGGGTTTCAGTGTGCCCTTGAGTCTTTTTCCTACTGTCTTGTAAGGGAATTTGTACTCTACGATGTGGATGAAGCCAATCCCAAATTTACCACCTAACTAACACATTTCTTTTTTGTTGTCCTTGCTTCCGTTCTCTCCTGTAACTGCAGACAATTTTGCTGTAGATTCTCCCATAGTCTGACAAATAATAATAATGCTGAAGTTGCCAAAGCTCTATTATGAGGTGATATGTTCCTGCTTCACCTGGAATTCAGGATGTGAGTTCATAGCTACCATCCATTCCTTACACATATCACTGTGAGAGGAGATTGCCTAGTTTAATGTCTTAGTTTCCTGACCTGTACCAAACTTCTTATGAAGCTGTCTTTAGTCTGGAAAAGGTACTCCTATATTAAAATGAATAACATTTTTCTATTAATTATCTTTAAGAAACCCTTTAAGTGTCTAATCCATAAAATTGCAACAAGAATAACAATTATTTTCAGTAATAGCAAAAAGGGAGAAAAAAAAAAAGAGTATTCCAGAAACCCTTCATTTTGGTTTATGACCAACAGCTCAGCTAAATATCAAATAGCGCAATGGCTTCAAGTCTTTTGCTTATTGGCAAGTCAATAGAAGTATGAAAGCCTTGAAATAAAATTCCATGCCCTCCTGATGAAATGGGTAGCTCGGTCCAACCTCAGCACTTGTCTACTTCTTTCATCTTAGGTCAGTGCAGCTACCCAAGAATTAACAAAAAGTATATGTTCTGAAGAGCCAGGAGGAAAGGGAAGTGTATGTGTCACTCCTGAAAGAAAAATCTAAAGTATCTTCTTCCTTTCCCCCTCTCTCAAAACAGAATGCTGTTTATTTCTGCTGAGGAAGAGTGGAATTTCTGCATGAGGCATGAATCTGGTGTTGAAGGTGAAAGTTTATCTAAACGTGTGAATCCTGAGCTGTTCACAATTGATTTTAAAGAGTCTGCTCTCCTAATAGCCAACACAGCCAAAATGAACATTGGCAGTGTATGTCAGTCCTTGAAAATTTCAGTTTATAGAGTGGTAAAGCCAACAGGGAGGGCAGGATTGAGAAGCGGTAGAGTTCAAAGAATCTGAAGGTCTCTCCAGGTTGGTGCAATGTATTCTCTGCATTGAAGGAAGAAAAATCCTCATTCGGATGTGTCAAGTCTTCAAGCTCAATCCTATGTAAATAATTCTGCAACACTGAGAACAAGGCAGTAGGTGCTATGATTGTATGCCCACAAAATGGGGGGAGCATTTCAAATAACTTTGCAAAACTCACTTCAAACTTGGTGGTGAAAAGGCTTTTCCATCATTGCTGCCTGGCCACTAGTCAGAGGGACAAGAGAAATATTCATGTTGCAGGATGCATTTTTGTTTACCTCCTGGGGCTGTGGATTCTTTCATTCTCACTCTTCTGGCATCATCCTGTTTTTATTTTCACCAGATTAGCTGTCACATCAGTGTTTGAAAATTTTGTTTCTTTGGAGCAGCTTATGTTAACGTGGCTCATTGCCAATGGCTGAACTATGAGGGGGCTTTGTAGATGGTAGATTAAAGAAAAGCAAACAGTAAAGATATTTTGTTCGTATTTATTTTTCCTTTCTGGCTTAAGTACCAAAGTACTCTTCTTTCCTCTTTTTTCACTCCTACCTAGATTTTGCTCTGCAAATATATGTATAACATATCTGACTCTGTTTGTTTTTCCCTTACCTGAAGAGAAATAAAATTATTCTTCAGATTCAAATTTTAGATAGTTTTGTATGAAGCTATGTGCAAAGCTTTTGATTTGCCTTTTTCTTTGGTGGGAAAGAAGTTCCTTGGGTGCTCCCATTTGCCATCCTCTTCAAACCTACTTACCTCTTGCAAATTATTTTTTCCTTCTTATCACATGTGGGTTTTTTTTGTCAGGAATTCTTACCCCTTTTTTTTGTAAATTTTGATCATTATTTTAACTGAATGTTTATGCTGAAATCTAAGATAATTATTCCACTGTTTTCTATTAACTCATTCCTTAAGCTGATTTCAGCTGTTCTAAATTGGATTAAAAAGCTGAAAGAAATATCAGCTGTCATGCTTCCAGGCATTTGGTGACTTTGCAGGATTAGGAATACACTTATTCGATAAGTGGGTTTTTTTCTGTAAAACTGTCTGATACAGCAGTTCAAAACTTGCCTGGAAGCACCTAATATTAGCCAATCTTTAAAAGAGGATGAACATACTTCCTATACCATTGATAGAATCAGCATGGCAAATCCTCTCTTCTGTGAATCTTTTTCTTGTGTCTATGTGCTTGCACATCCCAGCTGTATCGGTCTGCTTTTACATGCATGCTGAAAGAATATATGAGGAAATCAGCTGCTTGAAACTTGTTTTTTGGTTTCTTAAATTTGCCAGCAGGTATTAAGCATAGGACAGACTTCTAACATAGTTCTGAAATGGAGAAGAAGGTCAAAAAACATTAACACTGACAGTAAATGGGCATTTAATCATTTGTTATATTGATAAGGCATACTATAATAGTCAGTATAATGCTTATTATCTGATGTAGAGAGTGATACGTACTCATTAATACCTTCATAAATTCATATTTCATATTGCTCTCTACCTCTAACTGAAAAGAGGCAGGGGTTGGCCTCTTCTCCCGGGTAACAGTAATAGGACAAGAGATAATGGCCTTAAGTTGCACTGGGGGATGTTCAGGTTGGATATTAGGAAAAAATTGTTCTCTGGAAGAGTGGTAATGCTTTGGAACAGGCTGCCCAGGGAGGAGGTGGATGTAGCACTGAGGGGCATGGTTAATGGGCATAGTGATGGTGGGTTGATGGTTGGACTGGATGATCTTAGAGGTCTTTTCCTGCCTTTATGATTCTATGATCTCCATGAAATGAGGAAGTTAATGTATAAAAGAAACAATAGAAAATATGTTCAGAAAAATCCTGTTAGGGACTAGTTGGGAAATAAAAACTACTTGAGAGAACGTAATATGATTTTTAAAATTCACTTAAACCACTTGCGTGTAACCTGCTGTGTTACATCCACTAAATCATAGTGACTTTTTATTGAATAGGGGAAGTGGAGAGACTTACTGATGCTGATTATCAGCAGGAATAATAATCATCATTGTTAAATTATTAAATTCTCGTGATGAAGTTAAGAAACCTTTCATAGAGGGAGAGGTGAAGTTTGCTTTTAAAACAAAGATAAAATAAAAGACAAGTAGTGGAACCAGCAGAATGTCTGAGTATGCATTATCTAGTAGTGTGGACTCAGTGCTACAGGGTGGAAGACCATGACAGTACTTTTTCCTTTTTCTCCCTCCTGTCTTTCTTCCCCATCTCCACTTCAAGTTGGAGAGCAAAGGAAAGGCTTCAATGACCTTGATACATCTCCATGCCTCTTCTTTGGAGATGAGAACAAACCTTATAACGTTCACATGTGCTTATTAATCCTATAACCATCTGCTGCAATTATGAACAGTGTGGTGGCTAAGTTTAACATTTGGAGAGGAGGTCTGAAGGTCAGCTGTGCTTCAACTTTTACTGAAGTATCTCAGGATTACCTTCATGATTGAAAAATAATAGCAATAAAGAGCAGGGTGGTTTTTGTTTGTTTTAAGTAGATTAGCTTGTGGGGGATTTAAAATCAGGACTCGGATAGTGCACTCTTATCTAGGTTATAACAGGAATTCTATGATTCTATGAATTAGACCATTCTTCACGTTGTCAAAGGTGCTCGCAGATTTTTTTTAATTGTAGTGCTGTAAAAAGGGCAGAGTCATACCTTAGCATGCATGTGCTGCGTTTTCTGCAAAGCTCTGTTATTTAGCTGGCTTTTGGAACCTGCCATTTTCTTTCCTGCACAATGAGATGGAGCACATTAAGTAGCAGAACTCCTGGTGGGTTGTGGCAACAACTGGCTTTTTGAGATATGAGCATACGTTGTGTAAACTCTGTGTGTTTATGACTCATATTTTAGTATTCTGTGAAAGCACCTGTCTTTGTAGCACTGTGGGCTTCAGACGTTTGTTTTCTTCATTTAGTTGCTCGTTACCTAGATGCTAACAAGTTTTTGTGAGGCTTCAGTTCTGAGAGGTGCCTCCTCGTCTTTTCTAGAAGCCATAATTATGACAAGTACATTTTTTTGGGAAGAATGTTTCAATTTCTTAGGTTAAAAGTGTAAAAAGAATTAAAACAGTCTTCCCCTCCTGAAAATTCCCTGCTTGGCCAGAGTTAGCTGTGTTCAGTGTGAATGTTCACTGTATCCACTCAGATTTAGCAAATGAGGGGAAAGTAAGACCAGCTTCATCATGAACTGACAAACACTTCATTTACAACATTCTTTCACCTCATGAACAGGTGACCAAAATCTGAGTGTGCAGCCCTGGGGCTCTGAGAGGTGGCAAAAAAAAAAAAAAAAAAAAAAAAAAACCCCAAAACTGTAAGTCCAAAGAAAGGATGATTAGAAAGAGCTAACTTGGTACTGTGTTTAGACTTGTTCTAATGCATGCCCCATACAAGAAAGAGAGGTATGCGTGTGCAAGGGTCATTACTCTGAACACCTTTGGAGTATGTGCAGTTGGAACATTAATACCATAGCAGTAGCTTTTCAGACTTGCTAATAAATGTTCACTGGCCAGGGGGAAAGGAATTCAGAAAGGTGGAGAACTTGAAGGAACAGCCTCACCTGTAACTTCTCAGCAATGATTATTTTCATAAAAGAGAATTCTTAGAAATTAACCATGACCTCACCAAACTGCTAAAAACTACCAAAGTTTAATAGAAAATATTTCTACTTTAAATGTCCTTGTTTTTTGTTTGTTTGTTTTTGTGGGCAGGTTCTTTTGTTTTTGTTTAAGATGGGAGAAGATGTGAGGACAGGGTTGTTTGAATCATAACCCCAGCTCGCTTATTCCCTGTTGAATTAGGACTCAATTCCTAGTTCCTCCAGAAATCTAGACAACTATGTTCATGTTATGTTGTTATGCTATGATTATTAATAACTCCAATTTATTGATTTTATATGGTCTACCACTTGGTTGTTCATTGAACATCATTCTGTAGATATTTTATTTCACTTTTTTAACTTACATGTGGAATTGCGTAAGTGGGACTCAATGTTTAGTGCTTGTCCAGGATTTAGAAAATTCCTTCTGTTCTTCAATTAATGCATTTCCAAGACTGGCCTAGAAGCTCAGTTCAAATTAACTCTAAACTGTTTCATGTATTTTTTTTTCTGATTCTGAAAAACAAAAATAAATAATAAAATAATAAAAATCAGTTGAAATAAACTTTTAATACTTAATGAGCCGATGCATCCAGAAATCCTATTTCATCCTGTTTGTTCAGTACTGAAAAGATACTGATGATCTAAGTTAATATCTTGATGAATGATTCTATGTGTTCATAAGAATATTCTTTTTTTAGAAAAGCGTATTTTAAAGTTCTTGCAACTTCTGCACATTTTCAGAAGCCTTTTTCAAACCCTCATTGCATTCATCTGTAGTCTTTTGTGTTTGCAAAGTTACTTAATTCTCAGTGAGTTCTATTCTGGTCTTCTATCAATTTTTAGATGGTCTTCATTTGATGTGAAGTGGAAATGAGATAACTGGACTAAATTCTAAGCATGTACCTTGGAAAACAGTGTTTACTTGACTACTATTGTTTTTATAGTGTTTCTATAATACATTCCAACTCTATCATACCTCACAGCAAAAACTTTCTAAAAATTAGTATCAGCAGTTACAGTGTCAGTGCTTACTTTTTTTACTGGATATTCATTTCTGTCTCAGCTGAGGTCTTTGTGGTTATCTCGAGGAAACCAAGTTTTCAGGCTATCCCTTCACATGTTTAATTTCCAGAGTAAAGATTTAGGACCTCATGCCAAAATAACACTACATGAATCCTCATTAGAATGCCTGCTTCAGCTGGCTCCTGCCACAGTTATACTACTTTTCTGACATTAATATGCAATGTGCATTTAAACTGATCAAATACTTACAGTGAAGGCCTATGTTAGCTCTTGGGGATACTGTGGACTGTTTCATTTGGTCTTAGAAATGAATCAGTGCTGTGTGAATCAATGTATCTGTGGAATTTGGTTTTTCTACCACTAGGGATGGGGTGGGAGGTGGTTGTCATGTATAAGAGAGCCAGCTGAAATAACGAAATGAGCTATTTGTACGTTCTCAGTCTATAATTTAATGGTAAATTTAACTCGCTGAATTGTTTCTGAAAGGCTGCAGCTATTTCAACTTCTTGAGCAACCTGGAAGCTATGATCACAGAACAGCTGTAAAAAGACAGAAGATTGACCTGCTTTCCTGCTTACTTTGCGATTCTGTAGTTGTTAAATGGGTGACATTGTGTCCTTCTCAAAGTGCCTATTTTGCACTTCTCAATGCATTACACATATTCTGAGTAGAGAAATCCACGTATGCCTTTTAGCTGTGATTTCAGTGATGTCTGCAAAGAGTAACTTCAGGATTGCTCCCTTTGTAAATACCCAAACTTCTAAGCATGTCTTAGTTTCTGCTTCATGCCTCCAAAGTAGTAGTAGCAATAATAATAGTAATGGAGAGTGTTCTTCCCAAATTTCAAAACTATGCTTTGTAGATTATATGCCCTTTCATAACGGATCTATTTCCTAATTAGCTTATTCAGTGCTTGAAGACATGGATATACTTTTTATTCTCCTATAAACTATCCTCTGGACTTCAGATTGCTGAATTTCCTAATGCACCATCCACTGCTGTTCTCCTAGTGTTGTCTTGGATGAAAATCTTTAAGTAAATCAAATGCTACATGAAATATGTAACAAAACTCTGAGAATTGCAGTTAGTGTACTCATTTATATGAATATTGCACCTTTTTCACTCTTTCCAGACTAATGAAACTGCAGTGATTTTTGTCAGAGATGAAAAATAAAAATATACCATTTGTTTTGAAGGACGCTTCTTCAGTTGATTTTCAGATTAGTCATAGTATCTATTCCTTTGAAACTTTCCTTGTGTATTATCATACATAATTATAAGCACATATATCTATATAAGAATATAGGTATATAAAAACATTAGTATGGTTTTATAGAATGCTATGGTATGAAGTTAATATACACATTTGGTTTTTTGTGCATGGGATGGGAAGGAATTTTCTTCCAGAAAAAGTCCTATGTATTTGACTACTTTTCACACACATAAATTCACTCCTGTAACTAGAATTCATAGGTATGTGAAGTTTTTGCTAATTCCTCACACTTTATAAAGCAAATCCAGATATCAGCTGATTTTTTTTTCATACACATTTGTTGTTCCAGAACTACAAAATGAAGTGATCTGGACTTTGTAAGTCCATTTTTTCTGCTTGTTGAATCGAATACTTCAACTTTCTGCAAAATTAAACTCAGGTTCTAATAACACCTACTGTTCAGCTATTCATTTTTAAACCCACTGTAAGGAGCTAATGTTATGACTGTTGTGTTCATTGGAAACAGGTTTCTGAGACTATGGTCAAGCACAACTATTCAGTGGTCTTCCTATGAATAATGAACTTGTTTTTTATCTAATCTTATGAAATAAAACTGTAACAAAATTCCTTCACATAGGAAAATTGACAGTTCCGGTCCTATTCAAAGCCGAAAACTTCAGAAACTCCTAAAATCAGCTCACAACAGTTCCTCCTTCAGGGACATGCTCTTTTTTCTGCTAATTTCATTCACTAGGTAATAATTTAACTGGAATTCAGACTTCTTTTACAGAATATAAATGATCAAACAACAAAAAAAACTACTTCATTCCAGGTTTCACCATCCCATTTGACTTATAATATTTTTCCTAGCTTCATAGGAACCTGAGGTTCTAATGAATAATTATAGAATAATTATTTGTATTTAGAATGCTAACTCACTTTGTGTCTTTGCTCTTTATTTTCTACAAATACATTAAAAAGTAAGTATTTACTTTCTTAAACATGAAAAAGAATATTGTTAAATCAGACTCTGATCCATTCATATTAAAGTACTGTTGTCATTCTTTTACTGTGATTGACCATTTTCAAATGGAGTACGTACTCAAACCAGGGTTTCTTTCAAGTATTTTGAAGTTGGAAATCTTCCTGGAGGTGGGGGGGTGGAATTTCCAAGCAGTACCCTTAGCTGCCCTGCAGCCTGATAATTCTGTGCATTAGAAAATGTAAATACTGCAGCATTTGAGGGATAATTGTTCAGCCAAATGGATGTATAGTCAAATGCTGATCTTGGAAAAAAGCAGCTGTCAGTCTTCCAGGCAGCTCAGTCATCACTGTGTTTGGAATAATAACAGTTGAGTTCAGAGTTCAGTTTAGATGTGTTCTAAAATTCAGTGACTGTCATAAAATGACAATAACTGAAGTCTTTAAGCCCAATTTTCTGTTTCTTTCTGCAAACTAAAATATAAAGAGCAGATAAACTTGTGTATTTTTAAGCAGCACTTGAAATCAAATGAAATGAGGTTTTATATGGAACATGTGTGAATCTTCATTTCCAAATATAATAGATTTTAATCTCTTATGTTTTTTAAACAAGCCTAGAAAAGGCACTGTTACAGAGCTGGAAGACGTGCTAAGTTAGAAACTTCAGAGTTTTTGCATAAGGAATATTGTATTCTGATACTGGTGTGGTTGCAACTTCTAGACCTCTTTAGTGCCAATAGCCCCCTTAAATTATCCCAGAAACAAATCAGGATATGTTAAGCTGTTTGTACTTTTATAATACAAGTATAGTACATAAAACAATGATTAACTACAGATCTAGAATCTAGTAGACGAAAACTTCATTCATAATGATTCTTTAGTAAGTTAAAAAATATTGACTGCGTGGTATAGTAAAAATAAGTGCTTTTACCTCCAGTATAGGAAATAAAATATGTCAAGATTTATTTAGAGAACTGGAGAAAGCATTTTGTGGAATTTCATTATATACAATATAAAATATTTATCAAGATGAGTCCTAACCTCCTAGATGTAGCTACTGTTCTCTCAGCTTTGGTACTGTGTCTCCTTGTGTTCAAGCAACATTTAGATATAGCATTGAGAGACATGGCTTAGTGGGGTTATTGGTGGTAGGTGGAAGGTTGGACCAGATGATCTTGTAGGTCTTTTCCAACCTAGCTAATTATATGATTCTATGATTCCTTGGCAGCATTTTTAAGTGTGACTCCTTTGAAGGTTATGAAACTGTCCTTTATGCTCATTCTTAGGGGCAAATTCTGTCTTCAAAAAATGTACTGGATTCCAGCTGCTGAAGTGTATCTGAGGGCATAAGTTCTGCCTTAAGTGTTTGTCATTGGAACTACATATTTAAAATAGGGGAGAATTCTGTTTTGAGTTGCACTTCCAGTACTAAGTTTATTTCAGAAAGGGACTTAAGGAACACAGCTGCTGTTTAGAAGTGAGCTTCTAAACTCACCTTCTGTTGTTTTAGACAAAGAGTAAAACCTGATGATGTTTAGAAACGACTGTTACTTTTCAACTTTAACTTATATTTCAAGCTAGGATTTTTTTTTGTTGGTTATTTGGATCTCAAACCAGACTAAATTGATGGTCCATCTGCTCTTTAATAACCATGTATTACATGTAACCATGTAATATGTATGATTTCATGACTCAGTATAACATTATCCAATGTCTCTATCTCCAAAAACATTTCCATTCCTTCAGAGGCTAGAGTTTTGTGAGGTTTTTCTGTTTTCCAAGAAAAAATTGGCAAACAGAACTGCATCTAAACGGTCATCTGAAAAAAAAAAAAAAAAAAACAGAATTATTTTTTCTTTTTTTTATCCAAAGACTTAAAACTGTGGGAACTTCACTTAGTAGGAAGTACACTTCCAAGACTGCTTTCATAAGTTTTGGTAAGTTGTTCTTACAGCTTCATACTCAGTAGACTCTAGTATCCAATGCAGTTAGTTACACAAAGCTCTCAGAATGCTAGGGTTTGTTGATGAAAGACTGAGCATTTTGTAACCTGAGAGTTGATCTCCATTAAAAAAAAAAAAAAGTTTAGTGTTTTAAAGGAGATGAGGAAATGATTACCAAATGATCAGTGTGGTCAGTAACTGGGATAAGACTTAGTGTTTAGATAATAATTTTGGAATTGGGGCAACTGTTCTATCAGAGTGATATTTGGTTGTGTCTGTGGAAGCGTAAGGAAGTAGGTAAGAACACCCATATTTCTGACATGAAATTTAGTCCAGTTCTCTGTCAGGTTTAAACCGACAACTGATAGCAGCATGGAAATGGAAAACAAGAAGCATTTGTCTTGTTAAACCTTAATGAATCTCAGTGTTCAATTTGATATTTGAATAAAGCTTAACAGCTGTACTCAAAATGATGGTGTGTTAAATGAAATTCACATTTAGGAACAATATCTAAGAAGAAACATTTACTTAAGATAATGGCTGTTTTATACAAGGGCTGCTCTGCAAGTAATACCTCCTATTTTATTCTGATGACTGACGACATTAGGGGTGGATGTTGGTGGTATGGCAGTAGGGGCTGAACCTTCCCACCAGTATTGCATTACATTTTGTTGTTGTGTGATAGATGGCAGCAGAGGGAGAAGTCTGACAAAATGACATCTGACATGGAAGTGTGGAGGGAACAAAGGTGTGTCACTGAACTCCTCCATGCAGGAAAAAATTGTACCCATTGACCTTCATTGACTCTTGATGAGTGGTTATGGAGCAGATGTGAGCACAGTGAGGTGGTGGGTGGTGCATTTCAGCAAGTGGTGACAGCAGTGTGAAAGACAAGCCACCTTCCAGATGTCCATGCAGATTTTTACGAGAGGGACTTGTTCATCACTGGCAAAAATGCGTAGCTCATGGTGGTGACTATGCTGGAAAAACTGTTTTGTAGCCGAAAATTTGCTTTATCAAATAGTGTAATTGTACTCTTTGTACCAGTTGTAGTTTCAATAGAAATAAATAGGAGGCTACTATGGTTAATAGCATTCCAGGATTGTGAGAGTTCACAGGAAACAGAACAATTCTGGGAGAGTTTCTTGTAGGCAGGACCACTTAATGCAGAGGCGCTGGTCAAGTATCACAAAATTCTGTTGATATCAGAGGATGGGAACAGTAACTAGAGCTCATGCTTTTCAATATTGTAGATTATTTGAATATTAAAATGTTTTTGCCAAGATAGTTTTTAAAAAAGCCATTCTTAACTCATTTGGTGATTTGTAGTTTTGTGTATGCATTTTGTAAATAAGTATGCATATAGTTCCTTTTAAAAACTTTTCTACAGCAGGATATTTATCTCAATTTCAATTGCAAGACAGTGTTTTTTGTTAGACTTAATTAAACTGAGACTGACCTTTTTAAATAAATGAGTTCAAGCTGAGAACATTAACTCTTGATTGAAAACATGTTGAGTCATTGCTGTCAGGTATGAAATCTACTGTTCACTGAGTAGCGAAGAATTTTAAGAGAAAATGTGTAGAATAAAAAATAAACAGGCTGTTTAAATCTTCCTACTCATAAAATGTGTACACATGTAGATTTTACACAGCAGCAATGCATCAATTACCAGAGATGCAGAAGGGCTGATGATGGGGAAATGTCAACTGCTAAGAGGAAAATCTGCAGTTAGTAAATGTTAGCATCCCACCTCTGTGTCTTCGAGGCCAGACTTGCAGGATGTTCTCCTGGGAATGGTTCTGTTCTCACCAATTTCAGTGAAACAGCCACTGGCTACAGGACTCAGATCTCAGAAAGGAATTCTTTGATCAAGTGGTTTGAGAGGTTTTTAGGAGATCAAAGTGGAAAAGTTTTAACCCATCTGTGTGATGTGCATTTTGAATCAAAATGCCCTAATTCTCCTTTTGATAACAAGAAAAGTGAGGAGATGAAGGAAAAATAAAACAAGAAGTTTCCTGAATGAATATGAGCTTTCATAGTGACCATTTGACATTAGAAAAAAATAATAATAAATCCATCCATGGATGGATTACATCAAGATGAAATTAAAAGAGTTAAAAGAGACCTAAGTTACATGGCCGCACAAATTAAAAAAAAAAAGCCAACTGAAGAGGGTTTGTACAAGTACACTGAAATTTAATTTGAGACTTCCCTGCATGTAGTTAGATGCTAAGAACACAGTGGATAATTCCAACATAGCCAAAATGGACTACAGGCAAACACAGATGTTTGAAACTTATTTACTGACATCCAACTTTACTTAATTGTTTACCAATTCTACCTATTTTTTTTTAATACAGAAAGCAAAATTTGGATACTTGGGAAATTCAATAAGCAAAGATATAATAATTTGAAATGTTCTCTCAAGAATGACTGCCTTGGAAATATGAAAGTCATAATTATTCCAAATAAAAATATTACAGTAGTTAGTAAAGCAGTTTTAGTATTAACTATTTGCAGCTTCTTGCTGAAGAGGGATTTCAGTAACCTGGAAAACAGGTTTTTGTTTTTGTTTTTTTAGTTAGGCTGAGGAAAAACGACATGACTTCAAAGTTATTTCTTTCTATAACTATTAAAACCCCATTTAAACGATGAGCTTCCTGCTGTGTAATGTATTTGTTTCAAAAGAATAGCTAATAATCAGGCGTATTTAGATCTCCATATGTACATCTCCTTAGCCTCAATGAACATGTACAGTATTAGGGCAGTAATATCTTAGATGCAAAGACCAGAAGAATCGTGTGCCTAAATCTACAGCCCAGAGTCATGAAAGAGGTATTAACTGTGCAATGGAAGCTGTTGTCATAACTCATGAAGACCTTAATTTAAGTACAACATATTGGCAATAGTACATGTCAAAAAAAAAAAAAAAGAAAAAAGAAAGAAATTCTCTTTAGCCCATGATACCACTGTGCACACTAGATGTTGGGAGTGGGTGAGATCTTAGGAGTGGGATTATTTCAAATAAAGGTAACAGCTTCTGGAAACAACTGAAACAGTTTATTCAGGGAGGGGCTACTACTAACCGGTGACTACTGGCTAAAAGTAAATGCAACTCATCAAAACCCAGTTTATAAACAGAGCAGCCCTGATGTTGCAGACAGTTTTTGCTCAGCCATAAATGCTAATTTGGCACTAAATTATGTTAATCTGGTTTGGGGAATGTGGGCCAAACTGTTACATGTCAAATCCTGCCCTTTGCAGGCTAGTCAGTAACCACGCATCGCAATTCCCCCTTTGCTTCCATCGCAACAGCACACATTGGGCTTAACCCAAGTACAAAAATGAAAAGTTCTGGATGAAGGGATAAATGGGCCCTCCTCACTAAGTTGTACTGTATTTTGTGAGGAGTTACTTTCTTGAAAATAGTTCCAGCCATTTCTGTATTGTTGCAGTATTGTGTTAGCTCATTGCAAGGCCATGCTTAACCTCAGTGACTTGGCGTTAGCCCAGCTCCCTGCGGGTAAGGACTTGGTCACTCTGTAAAGCCCCAATAAACAGCCAGAGCCCTTGATAGATGATATGAAAGCAGAGGAAAATTTTACCTGAACCTGTAAATGATGAAAGAAAATTTCAGCATTGACCCCTAAGTACTTATTAATATTATTTATCCTGATATATATTAACCTGAACTATTTATAATCTTTATTTAAAACTCTAGAGGTTTTTTGATTCTTTGGGGTTTTTTTTTAGTCAGAGAGTTGTAATTCTTCCTTCGCTAAACATCTGCTTCCACAGTTGATAGTTAATCACATTCTTTCCTGAAAAATAATTCAAGGAGCTTGAGTTCAGCTGCAGAATGCAGTGATATTGGTAGAATCTGACTTTGAGAAGGAAAGGTTTTACAGTGATAGATGTATTCCTGAATATATGTGTGTGTAAAAAAAAAAAAAATTGATCAAAATAAGAGAGATCAGTAATTTGAAGCTTCTGACAATAGGAGAATAGCAGAAAGTAAACTCTTCTATTCAAAAAGACTGTTAAACTTCAAGCAGAATGAATTAATGGAAGAATTTGACTTATCTGTGCTCTTTTTTTCTAATATAAGAAAAATCTACTTGCTTTTTGTTGGGTTTTTTTGTTTGTTTGTTTGTTTTTGGTTTGTTCATTTCCTTTTTTGGAAGCATGGGTTTTGGACTCTGGAGGAAAAAATACAAAACCTAAGGTGTTCTCTCCCAGCTGGCTTCAATCAGCGGCTTATCTAGGCTTGCACTTTCTCATTTGCATGGTCAGTGTTAACTGTCTAAAACCTCTACAGTCTCTAGACATAAAATTTTTTTGTGGTTCTCCTTTGTGAACTGTTTATAACATCTAAGTGCTATAGAAAACATGAGCTACCTATAAGATTAAGCATACGTTTGTGGACACAAATACCATAAAAACTCAAAAAGAGTCACATAATTTGACTATTGTAGTTTACATTTATGGTAAGGCCAAGGAGGGAATTGTGAAGATAATACCTGCTTAAGAGGACCCAGGAGATCAGGCAAAACTTTGACAGGAAAAATCAGAACTGTGCAGTCCAGTGAAGAATTAAACTACAGGGAGTAATAATATGGGCTGATGCACTCAATATAGCAGTATTGCCCTCCGAGAAGGGTAGGAAATAATTCAGTTCCTCTAGGCTGCACAGAAGCTAAATACAGTATGACAAGAAATAGTAGCAGTACTCATTATGTCTGATTGCTAATTACCCCTTTGAATGATTCAGTTATGCCTGCTACTAGATAATTAGTTTAGTAATTTATGGCTGCAGCACAAACTAGTATTTTAATTTTCACTGGCATAGTTTTCACAACACCTACAGTATAGATACTATCTCCCTTTTTATTCAATTTTAAATTGCTTTTTGATAGCTAGTGGAGGGGGGGGAGGGGAGGAAAGCAACAAGCAATTCTTACAATTTTCTAGTGCAGACTTAATGTTAAGACTTTTTATGTAATTTTATTCATATGTACACCATATAAATGTAGAAAATAACTCTACCTGAGCTCTGAAAGTGGCTTCTGTATAGATTTGGGAACGGATTCTGGAAACACACAGGAATATTTGCTGGATAGGATTATTTCCTCTGCTCAGACTTGTCTAAAGCTACTCTTGTGTATGGCTGTTGCCAGGATTAGACCCCTGAGATGCAGTAAGTTTATTTTTTGCATTGCTTATGTAATGACACAATATTTCTGAATTCCCTGATTATTTTGCTTATGCTGCTTGATGCGTCTACTTGTAGAATCTACAGACTGCCACCAGTGGCTGCTTGTAGTGTATTGGTTGGTGGGATTTAAAAGGTTTGGCACTTTTCAGGTAAAGCTTTATATTTCTTATAAAATCAACTGCTTAGTTCACTCAAGCATGGAAGCTAATTCTAAAAGGAATTCAGCAATATATGTTTGCTAATTTGAGAGTTGTGTATTTTTCTAATAAAGCCACAGCATGGTAATTTGTATTATCAGTGGAAGAAGGATGTGTGAGTACCACTGACAACCATGTTCATATTTTAATTATTTGTAAAATGCTTTAAATCTTGCTTTGCTGATTTAACTGAAATCTTTTTCTTTTTTGTCATTATGTGACTTTTACATGCAAACCATGACTGTTTCTTCCCTTTTTATAAACAGACTCATTTTTGTTTGTTTCATATCACCTCTTACTATTTTTATGCTTATTTTTGTTTTGTTTGTAAAATCCTTGATATAGACATTACACAGTCTGGAAAAAAAAAAGTCTCTCTATGCTCTTTTTCACTGCATCTTTGGATAGAGATTGGCTCTACAGAGTAGCCAAAAGGAGGCTGTCCTGTGTGAATCCAGACTGGATAAACACAGAATTTGTTTTCAGGTATGGAAGAGGCAGCAACTGTGTTGTAGGGCTGTGGGGAAGCCATATGTCCAACTGAGTGTAGTGCAGCAGCAAAGGCTGTGTGGGTAACAGGGAATATGGAGGCATGGAGCCTCCAAAAAAGCCAACCAAAAGAGCAAAGAAAAACAGCTCAAGACTGTGCACAACTTCTGCCGAAATCTTAGCAATCTGTTTGCTATTACTCCCTCTGCCTTTGCAGCCAATTAGTTGTATGTAAATTGCTGTTGTTTCACTTCAGCAGAAAGTTTTCCTACTTTTCCTCCTGTATATCTCCTTTTTTTTTTTTTTTCACAGAGACCATTTTTTCTTCCCCACAAACAAAACCAGATTGATCCAAGCAAGTTTGCTTTTAAATTTCCATTTAACTTATGCCTAAAGAATGGATATATAGAGAAATGAAGGCTGTCTCTGTTGGAAACACCTTTACTCAAAGGGCGCAATAATTTGTGTGCCCCCGTGAGAAAATGGGAAAGGTTTTCCTGTCCCCAGTGCTCTTCAATTCCAGTGGCATTTTGTTGTCCTCTGGAGGCAAATTTCAGGGCCATCTCTATTCTTTTGAGGCTTGTGCCCTGGTATGTTATAGCCCTGCATTCCTGGATGTAGTCTGGAAGCAGCAGGAACACAGGGATGGTTCAGGAATAGCAACCCTGTTTTGGGAAGGGAGAGGAAGGAGGAATTCAGGCAGATGAATGAGAGCAGGACCATGCCTCTCATCTTTAAGATCAGAGAGCAGATCTTGGCAACCAGTAATTTTAACATAGCTCCAACCAGCAGTTCTTATAGCATGAGGTAGAGCTGTCAAAAACATTGAATTGTGGGATTTTTCAGTGAATTCATTATTTCTTGCACATTGTTTTTATTGTTACATTAGGGTATGTGTTTCCTTAAGTCTTTGCTTTAGTCCTAGTTCTTTCACATTGAATTGGGTCAACAGAAATGCCAGATCCATGCGTGGTTTAAAAAAAAAAAAAGAGGAAAAAACAAAAAAAAACAAAAGGCAATGGAAAATCACTGCAATTTACCTTCTCACCCCTGCTTTACCCCAGCCCATGTGTAACATGAAGCTCATGTGTAACACGAAGTTATGCTATTCTGTGTCTTGGTTTTTCTTATTGCTAACTGGTGAATCATGACCAAAAATTAATGATTTACAAATGAATCCTATTTCATCTCCAGAGCCTTTTGTTGTCTGGCCTTTTCTGTTGTGTGAATCCCTTCCTTTCTCTTTACTACATAACTAAGTTCACCTGCTGTATAACGTTCTGATCTTACTGGGTTCAGTGCTTTGGGGGAGGCGACGAGCTCGGAAGATGAAAGCAGTGAAAAAAGGGGAAATTTGTGCTGAGAAATCTAGTGGTTCGTGTTTGTTGATTTCATATAAGAGACCAAATAATTTGAATGGAGACCTTGAGGTAACCTATGTAAATGAAAAACTTGATAAGAAAGTTGCATTGTTCAGCTTTCACATTCACATTTATCAATCTAAGAGGCGTATTAGCAGGCTATGATTTTGCCAGTGCAAGACCATTTTTGTTGAAAAATGTGTGCATTTGTTGGCTGTTCCTATTGAGTTTAGCATTTCAGAGTTCACATTCTAAAAGAGGTTTGTACTAAACGTTGCATTATGACAAGCCTCTTTGCAGAAGTAATTATGTGATTTTCTTGTTCATGGACAACAACAGAGATGCCTGGAATATCAAAGGATGCAAAAAAGTGCTTTCAAAATCACTTAATTGCCATTCCTAGCACATTAACACCACTTCTGACAAATCAGATGGGACTAGCGAGCAAATATTTAGATTATCAAGATGAGTTTTGCCTTATAGGCAGCAGTGCAGAATTTTTTGCTGGTACTGTATCACTCTGAAAAATATTTGGCATTATGAGTTTATCAAGCTTGCTTTATTCATATTATTTTGTTTTCACTGCAATTCAGTGACATAATGTCCGCGATTTGTACTTGCAGCAAGCTTTCTATTTTCCTGATGCTTTTCAGCACTGGATCAGTGTTCCAAGGGGCAACTTTGACAGCGTTGTTTTTGTGAACATCAAGCTCATGTTTTCATACAAGGTCTGCTCCGGAGGTAATACTTACTATTATGTTATGTTGGCCCAGGACATCAGTGGTGGATGTTGGTCATATGGAAGTAGAGGTTGAACCTTCCTGACAGTATTCTGTTATATTTTGTTGCCGTTTGGCAGATGGCAGCAGAGAGGCAATCTGACAGAATGGTGTCTGACATGGAAGTGCAGATGAAGCAAAGCTGTGTCACTGAATCTCTCCACACAGAAAAAATGGCACCTGTTAACATTCATTGACATTTGCTGAATGGTTATGGAGACCAAAGAGTGGATATGAGCACCGTGAGGCAATGGGTCATGTGTTTCAGCAGTGGCTATGGTGACATGAAAGACAAGCCATGTTCCGGATGGACATGCACAGGTGTCACACCATAAAATGAAGTGTCTCAATCAGCTCATCCATGTGAATTGGTGGATTGCAACCAAGGAACTGTGTACAGATCTGAATATCATTTTCAGTGTGGTGGAATTGATGGTGGTAATGTTGGAATATCACAAAGTTCCCACTAGATGAGTCTCACAAATGCTCACGCAGGAACAGGAAGAACACTGTACGTAAGTTTGTCAGGACTTATTGAACCAGTACAAGGCTGAAGGTGATGGTTTGCTGGATTGCACTGTTACCAGTGATGAGCCATGTTGTCACCACTACAAGCCAGAGTCAAAATGGTAGTCCATGGAGTGGCGATATATGAATGCCCCACCAAATAAAAAGTTCAAGACAGCAGGAAAGTGATGAGCACTGTCTTTTGGGATAGGAAAGGGGTTATCTTTCTGGATTTCTTAGAACTCAGACAAACCATCAACTCTGGCAGCAACACTGTGACACTGACAAAGCTGAAGGCTTGAACTTCTAGAGCCAATCAAGAGAAGAAAATAACCTTTGTCTTGCAGCACAGTAATGGCAGCCCCCGCCATTCTGAAGGCTGTGCCAATTTTGCCAGTTTTGCTCAACAGCCCTACCATACCCACCACCTAGCCTTGATTAGGTGTCTTTTGACTTCTATCTGTTCAGGCCAATGAAAAATGGACTGCACGGACAACATTTTCCTAGCAATTATGCAATCATAGCAGCTATGAAGCTGTGTTCTACCTAGCAGAAAGTTCCACTTCTCTGCTCTTTCTGTTAGCTAAATGTAGCTGTAAGCCATCTTACGATGTAAGCTGTAAGCCATTTTACGATGGCTTACTGTATGTAATACATACAGTAGTACTCCAATTAGCTTTTTCCTTCTCAGTGCCACAGTATGAGATGAAAGCACCCAAATAGGCTGTTTCTGCAAGAGGGAAGATAGGGTTAAGCAACTCAGACCAGTTCTGCATTGTCAGGATCCTTGTTAACAAATGGAATGTGAATGGTCGTCCTCTACAATTCCCAGTGTCTGTAGTAGCACTTATGTCAGGAAATGGAATTTAGCCATAAAAGTAAAATCAAGCTAGTGCACAGCAAACTTGAGGTGGCAAAATTACAAAACATTTAAAACTTCTATACTTGTGACTTATATTTAAAGATATTGTCAATTAATTCCTACAAAAACATAATAGAAATATATTATTTCACAGAAGGAAAATAGAGGAAACAGATGAACTTAGATTTTGAGGACTTCAGTCTTTGTTTTGGGTCATGTAGTGCATTTGGTGGCCCTCTTTTGTTCTTTGATAATGGTCTGTTTGTTGATGTCTTGTCTAAAAGATAGTGTTGATTTTTTTTTCCACATTTGGAGAGAAACCATTATGATTACACTTGAATTCATAGCTTCAGGTTGGACTCTACTTCCACTGGAGAGCTGGCTATATAACCCGATTATTTAGGTGGTCTTCAGAGTGCATTAATATAGCTGTAATTAAAGTTGGTGTTTTGCTCTAAATTGAACAGTAGGCTGCTAATGTAGCATTATTGGATCTATTGGCCCTTCAGCTGTTTTGAATTCACTGCACTTGGACCTTCTGGAGTTGAGTCATGCTGGCAGGCTTTAGACTTGCTCCAAAGGCTTCATAGACACCCACCATACTTGGATTAAAGTGATAAAGCTTTATAAAGCACATGGTGACTCACTGTAGGAAGGCAGAACGCAACACGAGAAAAACAGATAGTTTTGTACAAATCAGGTTTAATTCCATCATTTTGAGAAATAAACTGGAATAAATAGAAGCCACTGTAGTAAGATTAATTAGAATTCTTTGTTTGTCCATATTTGTATGTATGCAAGAATTCATTATTACTCTGCAAGTTATTTCTGTAGCCTACAAATTGCATGATCCCATGGTTTGGTTTGCTTCCCTTAAGGCTCAGTTCTGATTTAGATTAATGATTGACTGTGTCTATGTTGTTATAATTGCCTTATACACCTTTGAGCATGGCCTTGCCTCACGGTGCCAATTTTGTGAGAACTCTGGATTGTAGCTAGCTTGAAATAGGAATAAGTGCCACCTACCTTCATTTAAGCTAAGTATACTCTTTACTGCATCTTCTTGGAGCCTTCTGACAAGGCACTATAGGAGTACTGCAACGCAGAGATGCTAACTTTAGCAGGGGGGTTGGACTGGATGATCTCCGGAAGTCCATTCCAACTCCTACAGTTCTGTGGTTTGGTGAAATTTCACTGCTTATGTTATTCTAGGGTAGACAACAGTATGAAAGCTATCTCAAAACTGTTTTTCTCAGACAGTATAGGCATAGCCTTTCAAGCCAAAGATAGGACCTTTTTAGAATGCAGTTTCAGCTACAGTTTTGTGCTAAAACTCCTATAGCCTTTGTAGATCCTGTTTTCTAAGTCATGTGGCTGTAGGCCAGATCCAAAGGGTGGTCCTAAATTGGCAAACGCTTCTAAGAATAAATGCAAATTAGAGAGGAGAAAAAAATGTAGTGTGTTACAGATGGTCTTCAAAATTCTGTCATTTTTCTTTTGCAGTGTTTATTGTGCGAGATTGCATGGTGATAAATACTAAAGAGGGTGGTTCTGAGTAACCTGTGTTGAATTCCAAATTGTGTTATTATTTGGCAGTGGCCCAGATAGAAAAAAATTTTCCAAGGGATTGCATAAAGTATCCTAATTAATTAGACAACATACAGAATACCTGGACTGAAAATACCTTTCCAAGACAATAACTGGAAACAAATATTTGTATTGATATTTTGTTGTCTTTTAGCTGTGAAAACAAGAGCCATTATTATATGGCCATGGATATGCTTGCCATGAACACTTAGTGCTCAGAATTTATTTTCAAAATTGGGAAATCTACTAGAGTTTCAATTTCTTCCTGTTGAGTCTAGAAGCAGATGCAGTAAAAGGTAAACGCAACCAATAAGGCATTAAAGTGACTCTGGCTAGTCATACAGTCCTGGCAGACTAGAGTTCAGAAAACCTCCAGGGACGGTTGTCATGTGTTTTGTGGTTGACTTGCTGTTGTTCTGTGGATAGTAAGCAAGCCCTGAGGAGAGTGCTTTGAACAGATTACAGCTTGGAGCTCAGTGCTGCTTCCTTTGTTGTTGTGAGTGCCAAACAACAGGGCTGCCCTGGTGGCCCTGCTCAGAACCTGTAGAGCTTCTCAGCCCAGCAGCTACTCGGGGAGTAGGGAAGACCAATTAGCCTGAAGGATCCTCAGGAGAAATCACATTGGAAATGAAGATGAAAGTGTAAGAAAAAATGATGGCGTTCTGTGTATTCCTGTAGCTCAGATATCCTTCAAACAAGAGGCCTGTGTAAGACCTCACTTAGATCTCTTCAGAACTGGATAGATGTTCAAGGCCTTCTTTGTTCAGCTGCATTGTTCTCTTTGTGTTCTCAAAAGACTGTTTGCATTTGTACCTTTGTTCAAAAAGACACTGAAAATGGGTGGAAAGACCTCATAATGGGGAAGGCCTCTGATATCAGGCATCTTTAGTTTCACCAGTGGGTAATGGAGCCGTGCAGCCTTTCATGCTGTCTCAGCTCTTGTTGGTAATCAGGCAAGTTTGGTGCTGCAGGATAGTGTAAGAGTCAATAAAAGGAAGCACATGAATGAATTGATGCAGTTGTATTCTCTTATGGATGTAACACTTTCTGCATATCATGTAATCTGAGTGGTAACAGAGATGGCTTTAACATTGATTCAAAGACTTGATTTTCTAAGTACAGCACTTTAGGGCATTTGTTTTTCAATGTCAGTTACTCTAAGAATGTAAAATTGAATGACAATTTCTTTACATGATGAATATTTCAAACTTGCTATTGTTCAGCCATCATTATTCTTCATTATATTTTTCACATGTAGCACTATCTCTACAATATTCATCTAATTTAGATCACTGAATACAAGTTATTTATGATTTCAAATAAAATATTTTAGTAAGTCAGTCTGTCAGTAGACCAGTCTTTTGGAAAAATGAAAAGTGCAGTGGAAAGAGAGTCTACATTTATCTTTATTACATCTTTATTGCATGTAGTTTATAGACAGTAGTATTTGTGTCTGTGTGTGACTGCTTGTGTATGTAAGAGAGAGAGAGGAATAAAATGTCACTATGCAGTGACATTTTATTAAAAGCATTTACAAATACGGACACAAAAAAAAGAGCAAATGGTTTAGAATTTAACGACTATTTTAAAATAGTAAGAATTATAACAGTGAATTTTGCTGGACATTAAGCTGACATTTGGTTTTGGGAATTAGATCTGCTTGTTCCCTCTGTCTACATCACAGAAAGGAGCAAAAAGGGAGAGCTGGCAAAAAAAAAAAAAAAAAAAAGAATTTCTGTAAGAAACAGAGGAGGAAAAAAAGGTAGTAACATCACCATACATTTCATAGGAAATGTTCAGTAGGGAAACACTATGTATAAAGGAACTACACATGTTGCTCCAAAGGTCATTACTATGCTTCCTATTTATTTCCATGGAAACTATAACAAGTACAAAGAACACAAGAATACTATTTGATAGAAAAAATTATCAGCTATGAAACACTGTCTTTCAATGTAGTCACCACCGTTAGCTATTCATTTTCAGCAGCGATGAAGAGTCTGCATGCTGCTCTTGTAAAAATCTGCACCAGTGGAGGAGACCCACTGTCACTATCGCCACTCCTGAAAAGCAGCACCCACAGCCTTGCTGTGCTCACATCCACTGTTTGATCTCCATAAACATTCAGCAAGCATTGATGAATATCAGTGGGTGCCATTCTTCCACATGAAGGTATTCAATCCCACATGTTTGCGTCATCTGCACTTCCACGTCAGATGCTATTTAGTCAGACTGCCCCTTTGCTGCCATCTGTCACAGAGTAACAACATATAATGGAAAACTGGGGGGAAGATTTAGCCTCTACTGCCATACCACCAAAGTCTGCCTCTGATATCAGGGGCTGACATAATAAAGTAGGAAGTGTTACGTTTGGAACAGCCCTAATAAAATCAGACATTTAAGATCACATAGTGTGCAGAAAGGATGCCGTTCCTGTGGAGCAAAACTGAATGAGAACTAGGAACTTTACCCTGAGTCTGAGATTGTTGCCCACTGAAGCCCACATGGAGGGCGTACTCCCAGCTGCGGCAATGCTCTGTCCCTGTTGAGGGTCTGGGAGCATCCATGGTACACCCTTCATATCACATGCTATTGCCATGCCTTTGCTTGTTGTGCACCAATACTTTTATTCTGCAAGTGGCTGGGATTGGAAGTGTGGTGATTCTTGAAAGCAGAGGTCTGTATTACTCTGGTATTAAGTTTTGATGTTTTTTTTTTCTGTTCATTCTGTCTTTAGGGGTGAGGGGGTCGGGGATTTTATGGTTCAGAGTGGAAATGCTTATATGCATATTTCATGCAGCAAATGGTTCTGTCTCTGTGATTTCATAATACAGACAGAAGAGCCCAACCTGCTGAATTATGGATATCGTGTGTTGCCCTTCACCTAAGCACATTACACTAACTCAAGCTTGGCAAAGCTAGGCCTTTAATGTTGCCAACTTAAAGTCTAGTGGATTTCCTTTCTGAAATATTGTTAGAGACTTCCTATTTGAGTATCAGCAAATTAATTTGATAGCCGAATACTTCTGCTGATGGAGGTTTTTTTTTCATCTGATCTGATAATATGCTCACTTTCTCTGTCATCCAGTTTTCATTGGTATAAAATTCTAATGCAAGAATGGGGATTGCTCTGAGACCACAATTAGATTTTAAATGGTAATGTCTCTCAACAGCCTTCAGGCAATGGTCTTGAGTGGACTTGAATGGACTTCTTTCCAATAGATTCAAATTAGTGATGCAGAGGAGAACGGTATAATCTGTCCTCAGGAAAGTTTTTACACACTTTCTTCTTTCATTTGCATATTGAAACAAAATGCTCTCCCCTTTAAATCTGACATAAAGAAAGTGGATTAGCAAATATCTCTCTACCAGAAAGCACAACTTTGCCTGTGTAGGTGCATTTAATCTTAGTCATGTCTGTGTCTGAAGCTCTCAAAAGGGGCAGAGTTCATTTTTAGCAAATATATTCCCAAAGCAAAGATTCAGGAAGAGCTTTCTTATTAGAAAAATATGCACACTTATATTCATCTCAGAATGTTGATATAAATGTTTCTGAAAAAGGTAGGCACAGTATTGTTTGTAGCAAGGCTACGCTTTGAACATTGACTACTGGATATTAATTGCCAATTTCTAAGCTGATAAAGATGGGTTGTTTTCAAATATAAATACAAACAAGCAAATTTAACTCATTTTAAGACCAATAATTTGTAAAAATACACAAAAGAAAATGTAAATTCATTATTTTCTAGTGTTACAGCTCCAACTGGAGAGGTGTTCCCCTACATAACCTCTTCTCTATTAGGAGAGCTTTAAGTTATAGGCTTTTAACTCCATGTCTTAATTTAATGCAGAATTTCAGATCAAATTTTCTGGAGGCTTTTTTGTTTGTTTTGATATTGGTGTTTTTTTTCCTAAGCTAATATAATATTTTCTTGCTAATATATCTTCTGATTTTTTTTATGTGTGTACATGTATATACAAATACACAAAAATATACACATACCTGTACATACACACACCTTCTTGTACATGTAGATGGTTGTGCCCCTGACATACTACTTTAAAGATTCACAACATTTTAACCTTCTCTTTGAAACAACTAGCAGAAAAACAAATATGTATACATAAATTTCATTCAATGTGCAGGAAATGTAAAGCTGAACATGTGACCTAGACGTGACCTAATATAGTAAGTAACCCAAGTATATATATGATTTAAAATATTCTTGGAGCCTTTAAGACAATTTGTCAGTTCTGTGGTTTGAATTTTGATTTTTTGACTTTGCAATTTTAAATGTATTGCCATGTGACAGAATTCTGGAGAGAATGGTTAAAAGAATGGATTAGTGTTTCCTCTGGCTTAAAACAAAGACTATTTTAAAGTTAGTTTAGAATGTGCATTAAATTAGTTGCAAATGTATGCATCCATGCTAATAGCGAATAGCTCAGCTCTTGTGAGGTCCCATCTAGAGTACTGCATCCAGGCCTGGGGTCCCTAGCACAAGAAAGACATGGAGCTCTTGGAATGGGTCCAGAGGAGGGCCACCAAGATGATCAGAGGGCTGGAGCACCTCTCCTGTGAAGAAAGGTTGAAGGAACTGGGCTTGTTTAGCTAGGAGAAGAGAAGGCTCCGGGGAGACCTCATTGTGGCCTTCCAGTACTTGAAGGGAGCGTATAAACAGGAAGGGCAACAACTGTTTACATGGGTTGACAGTGACAAGGGGGAATGATTTTAAACTAAGATGGGGGATTTAGGTAAGATACTGGGAGGAAGTTTTTCACTCAGAGGGTGGTGACGCACTGGAACAGATTGCGCAGAGAGGTTGTGGATGCTCCGTCCCTGGAGGCATTCAAAGCCAGGCTGGATGTGGCTCTGGGCAGCCTGGTCTAGTGGTTGGCGACCCTGCACTTGGCAGGGGGGTTGAAACTCGATGATCATTATGGTCCTTTTCAACCCAGACCACTTTATGATTCTATTAATGTTTTCCTCCACTGTTGCATTTTAAGCAAGCCCTTTCTGGAGGTTTGCTTGAGGTTGCCTCATGCTGAACACACCAGTAGCAGTGAGGGGGGGAGGATGGGGGGAAGGAAGTCACCTTTACAATACTGAAAAGTAAAATATGTTCAATTTTAACTGTAACTCACTGTTCCAGTTTTCTCACTGGTTCCTTTTCCCTCAAAACTTAGATACGATGCTTAAGAGTACTCTTTAAAATAAAATATGCTGCATATATACTTCTCAAAAGTTAGCTTGTTGTAAGATATGAACCTAAAGAAACAATAAAAGGCTTTCAAATAGGTCCTACAGAAGTTATGGGAACTTCAGCAATACATATATGTATCAATTTTTCTCACTTCCCTACACTGGAAAAAAGGTTTTATTTTCTTCTGACTGTGAGTGTAGACATTGTTCTAAAGGAATTAAAGAAGAATTATGTCCTCACAATCAACTTTGTACCCATAATTGGAAAATGAATATAAATTTTCTTTGCTCTGAACAGATTATTAAAAACTCCATTTGAAAGTAAGGATATTAATCCCAATTGCTAACACTTTTATTTTGAAATTTCACAGTTTATTTATATGGATTATAAATTTCTACTTTGAACTGCTACATCTCCTGCTCTTTTCTGAGTTGTTTATTTATTTATTTTTGCCAAATGAACCCAAATATCATAAAGTACAGAAAATAAGCTTGCCTTGATTCTGTGGATTTTCTCAGGTTCAGATGTTCGGAATTTCATCTGATTGCCTGACCAGCTGAAATTTTAGTTCCCATAAGAACTACAAACAACTGATCTGAAAGTGTTGTAAACACTCAAGTCCAAGTCAAACCAAATTAATAATTTATAAATTAAATATATGAAAGATATAGATCTGTCCTACAATTTATCCTGCATGGGATTAAAAATAATTGTGTTCGTATCTGCTAGATTGTTTTCTTTTGTAGAATGTGACAATAATGGGATCACTTGACCCCTATAAACTTTATATCTGAGAAGATTATCCCATTCATCAGAAAAGTATAAATTGAAGATTAGGATACACAAGCTATTATATGGAAAATAAACTAACAGTCAAAGTATCTGGCTAATGCTACAAAAACATTCCTGGTTATAGTATTTCTATATATATGTTAATTTCAGAGCAGCCCTAATGTGTGTGTACATATGCCACCTATTTTATTATGTTGGCCTGATGTCAGAGGTGGATCTTTGTGGTATGGCAGTAGAGACTGAACCTTCCCACCGCTTTTCCATCCCATGTTGTTGCTGTGTGACAGATGGCAGCAAAGTGGCACTCTGGCTAAATGGTGTCTGACATGGAAGTGCAGATGATGCAAATGTGTGGGATTGAATATCTTCATGTGGAAGAAAGGCACCCATTGATATTCATCAATGCTTGTTGAATGTTTATGGAGACCAAACAGTGGATGTGAGCACAGCAGGGCTGTGGGTGCTGTGTTTCAGGAGTGGCGATAGTGACAGTGGGTCTCCTCCCCTGTTGCAGGTTTTTACAAGAGCAGCATGCAGGCTCTTGTTCATCAGTACTGAAAATGCATACTGTGTTGATACGCTCAAAAACATTGTTTTATGGCAGATAATTTGCTCTATCATGAATACTGTTGTGCTCTTTGTACTTGTTACAGTTTCCATGGAAATAAATAGGAGGCATTACTCTTGGAACAAGCGTATGTGTATGTATATGTATGTACACATATACAAACATGTGTATACACATATAAATATGAATATACACAAATATATACAAACATACACACAGACCTACATATAAAAAACTAAAGTACTTGTTGATTGTAGTATTGTAGTAATTCAGGAAAGCTTTTTGAGGAAAACTTACTGACTCTGAAAAACACCTTTGGAAAATCTAATATTTTATTATAGCAACTCTAAAGGCTTCATAATACCTGGTATTCCACCATGAAATGTAGACCAAACCTCCCTAATATTTTCATTAAAATAAAGCAGAGTGCTCGAATCTACCCAGCTGTTCTGCTGATGAAGGTGAAGTTCCACTGTATGTCTGCTTTTGAGGCAGAACAGGGTGTTGCAAAATGCTTTGCCTTCTCTGCCACATTTTCATGTTTGTTGTTTATTTCATGTTGTCAGCCTTTTTGTGAGTTCTTGAAGCAATTCAAGTATATGGGTTGGAAGTTTTCAGGTTAACCCTATTGTGTCTCCATTATTCTGACACTCAAAGAAAGGCATTAGCCTTCTGAGTTTATCTGTCATCAGAGAAGACCTGAGTTATTTAATTTTGGTTTTGATGTTCTGCATCAATATGTGGCCACTTTGGAAGCTCTTTCTGTATCCTCTCCTGTGGCAAGGGTAATACTGAGAGAAGGTAACTGACAGGGCTGCGCTCATGAATACTGTCTCTTGGATCATGAGTGCTCCGCAGTTCTCCTGCCAAACATGCAGAGCTTGATGGCACTGCTATGGCCATGCAACCATGACTTTAGAAAACAGTCATCAAAAATGAGTTTTTGGTCCTCTCTTGGAAACTGTATTTCTAGTTGATTTTCTGTTGTTTGTACTGTTACATTTTGAAGCATGATAGTGGTTCTGGCATACTTTATAAAGATCTTGTGGAGAACAATCCTAAATATAAAGAAGAATGTATAAATAAATAGAACTGCTGAAGATGAACAATGCATCTTTGAAACCTCAGGGCTTCTACAGGTGTAAGCGTTGCTGACATATTGTCAAGCCAACTATCAGAAGAACATGGTGCTTACTAAAGGGAGATTGTGAAAAAGGCAGTGAAAAAGCAGAGATCTTTCATATGATAAGAAAAATCCTAGTCCTATCATCAGAATGAAGGAAATGAAGAAAAATTCCCAGTTTCAATGAATTAATTTTATTAAAGAACATATAGATTGAACAAAGATTTGGATTTTGCATTTATGAAGTAGCTGATAGATGTGTAAAATTAGTTGATTTTGTTTCCTTTGCATTTTGAAATAAGCTTTCATAAGAGTTGCCACATGTAAATTCAAGAAAGATCAAAGAAAAGAAAATGGAAAAGTATTCTTTCCCTACAAGCTGTTAGAGAAGCAGAGAGTGATGGAGTGGGTATTCAAGAAAAGCATCAAATTTGCAGAATAGTAGCTAATCAGGGAGGAAGGATAAGATTATGCATGATTAGAGACCTAGGCAAAAGCTGCTTATGTTACTGAAGAAAAATACTAAAGAGCAGATGTAGCCTATAAATGGCCACTTCTTTAACCTTTGTATCTGGCACAAGGCAGCAATACTGTAGGTAGGAGAGTGCATCATGATGGCATGAGCATGATGTGGCTATGGGAGAGAAGGGAACAGAGAGCTGCTGGAAGCTGTGGATTGTGACGCTGCTTCAAGTTGAGCCAGACTCCTGTTCTCTGTGTTAGAGCCACACAAGGGCAGCCTGGTGCCAGTTTTCCTCTTCGAGGCAGAAAATTGTCTTGATCCTTATGGGTCCCCTCCCAACTTGGGGGAGCTATTCTACGAAATGTGGAAAAAGTTGTAAATGTGGGACGGATATTTCTTCCTGACCAGCCTACTCTACCAGCACTGGTTGTAGTTAACCTGACCCAATGTCTCCCACTATATTTTTTTGCTTTGCTATATCTGCAGCTTTTTTTCCTTCTTAGGATAGCATCAACAAAGACACTTTCTGAAGCAGCAGAATTCAATGCTGCCTTCATCTGGGTCTCATAGCATGAAAGCATGTGGAGAAAAAAATGATTTGGAATGAGTTATAGAATGAGCAAAGTTTGAAAAGTGTTCTGTAAGACTGAAGGTAGTCACTTTAAAATGAGGAGTAGCCCTGCCTAGGGATAGAGAAGAAGCATATGCTTCAGGAGGAGTATTTTTGCTCTGCTAGACTAAATATTCCACTTGAATCTTTCAAACACAAGTTTTACAGCACTGTTTGCTTTGAAAGCTCAGATGGAAATTGTTACGCATATTTTGCAAGTCCTTTTATGAATCCAGATCTCCTCCAGGAGTTGCATGTATGGTTTCTAGTTTGTGTGTGGCGTGACCTCAGTTATAGTCAGTTTGTCACAAAGGAATGCAAATTAGTAACAATTATGAGATACTGTTGCCTGTCTCCTAAACCTTCTTTAAACAGATGTGTAAATGTATTTATTTAACAATCTTTTTGCTGTCTCACACTTTTGAAAATACGTCCCCTAGTGTCTTCATTGTAAGTAGGGCTAATCACCTGTTGAAAAACCTTTTTGGCCATTAGTATTCTCCTTCCTCCTTTATCAACAAAATTAGCCACTATTTAGAAATTTCAATGAAACGTTATATGGTTTTAAATCTTATTTACTGCAGCTTTAGATCAAGATGAAAGTGAAAGCAAGAGCACATCTGTTGAGTGTGGGCACAAGTAAAATTAGCCATATAGCACTTAGCTTTCAGCAAAAGGAATGAGGTAAAATAAAATGTTTTCTATAGTTCACGCTTCTGTTGTAAAATCAAATGTTTATGTATTTCTGAAATTATAGTTTTCTTCTCTGCCTGCGTAGTCTAAGTTATGCTCCTGATGCACATTATTTTTTTTTTCTGCAGTGACTCTTCAAATTATCAATTCTACAATCTCTATATAGTACATCAGCAATATTACAGTGAGTCACAGTTCTCACCAATCACCTCACCTTTGGCTTGTGTTCAACAGCCTGCTTTTCCAAGTCTGAAAGTTATTTCATGTTCTTTTTCTTTGCTTCTAATTCAACACACATTGTGTATAATTGCCGGGTAGAGTGATGATTACACTCCAAAGAATTACAATCAAACTTGGCTTGTTAGTGTATAAAGCTCTGGCTGTTAATCACAATCATTTAAGCAGTAGCTAACCCTCACTAAAACACAGATGGCATGTTGTTAGCATTTCAAGCTACCCAACTCAGACACTGTATCCCAGAGAGGACTTTGTTATGCTTTTCAATACTGCTTCTCTTCTGTAACACTGAGCAGTATCTGCTGGGTTTGATACCCTCTCAGACACTTAGGATGAACACATGAATACTGTACAGCTGTAACAGCTCATGCAAATAAAAATGCATAATTTTTTTCCCACTGAAAATGAAGAATTTAACCATACAATTAGAATGAATACAAAATCTATGAAAGAAATAGAAATAACAGAAAAAAACTCCGCAATATAAACAGGAAGTTGTCATGATTAAAATTAATACTTAAAACGTTTGCATATCTGTATTGAGAAAGCCTTCACAAGCTTGATTAGTAATGGCAATTTGAGAAGGTCCCATGTTTGCTGACCGTGAGTCTGAAGGTCTGGTGACTTTCAACACACTGTAAATTTAATAGATAACTATCTAAACAAAATCTGAAATACTGAAAGTGAAGAACAAATCATAACATCAGTATTGTATCCTTTCCTAGAGGCTGCTGCTTAGTTTGAGTGCACAAATACTTGGATTGACATCTAGACTCAGATGCGTTTTTTTTTTTTTTTTTTGCTGTTGACCAGACATGCTTTTGAGTTTGTGGCATCTCTGCTGTAAGAAAAGGTGAAAGTCAAATTCAGATGAACGTCTTCATCACTTACAATTTCAGAGGCATCATTTGTGTGACATAAAGTATAATGAAGCCTAAGGTAAAGTGTTGTCATTCTATCCTTACTAACCCTTTTCAAAAATATTGTTCATGTCAATAGGAAAAAAAAACCTTTACCAAGATTTTATATTTTAGAAAAAGTGTTTTATAAGGACCCACCTAAGTTATTTGCTAAGATTGAAAGATCGGATGCAATCTTCCACTTCTTTCCACTTTAAATTTTGGATAAATGTGTGTTGTCCATCATGAACTTTCTTTTAGTACTCATCCATATAAACACTTGCCAGTTCTGCAATTGCACAGTTACTTGGGTTTGCTACTTAGAAAGATTTGTTCTCTTTTTGTTCTGGAGTGCTATCTGCACAGCAAAGAATCGCATCTACTGAGAAACCGTGGCTCCTGGTCTCGCATGACTTCCATGGCAGTAGAATAGGTGAAAAAGTTGTCACAGAGGCCTTTCTGAGGAAATCCCTTCTCCAACAATATCATGTATATTTGGTTCAGGGACTTTCGTCTCAGTGCACGTAAACATCCTTCTGTTATTTCTCAGAGTTGATATGCTTTCAGGTTTTTCCTGGGCATTAAGCATAAGAAGAGCACTTGAAATTAATTTCAAATAAGGTGTTGTGCCTACATAGATATCTAAAAGGAGTATATTCTGTGTCATATATAGCAACCTTTCCACTTGTAGTAGGCATGTTATTTCTCTGAGGTTCTCAATGGTTTTCTCATTTTCTTTAATCTGAAATGAAGGATGATTTAAATGTAATATGATTTAAATCTGGCATCCTACTGCCACTCAGGGCGATGGTATGTCTTGTTTAACTTTAGCAATCAAGGAACTGAAGTTTTGAGACAAATTCTGACCTTCTTGTAGTGTCGGTTTCTACATCAAACAGGTTGAAATTCAGTTTATTCATACAGTAGCAAGTTTAATGTCAAGTGTTTGAATGAAAATTGAATTAATTTGTTGCTTTCATTAATTGACCTTCTTTGATTTCCAAACTTTACATGTTTGTTTAATCTTAATACCTTTTGATTTATTCATGAAACGTTGCTCTTCTGTGCTTTGTAATAATCCCTGTCTATTCAAGCATTTTTAATGTGATATTCTCCATCCCAAGTTTTTAATGAGATTTTTTATGTATGTATTTTTTTAAATAAAAATCATGGAGGTTTTTTGATATTCATTAACTGAATATTAGAAAGCATGCCTGGTTAGGAAAATCTCATCAATTTAAGGTTCCAGAATAGGTCACCAAGTGTCACTCCAATAAAAAATGAAATTTGCATGCAATGCTTCATTTGCAAGGAGTGCTTGTTTATCTTCTCTGGCATTTATTACAGCGATCAAGCAACTGAAATAATCTACATATTATGCAAACTAGTCCTTTTCCCAAGAAAGTTTTCAGGCTTTTCTATTAAGAAAAATAATTAATTCTAAGCCTTTTTATAACAGCATGATAAAAGAACTGGATTTTTTCACAAGAAATTTTTCTTAGTTCTGATATTATGGCTTACATCACAGAATTGTTTTACTGTGAGTGTGTTTAGCAGTATGAAGGACTGTTTTATTTGCTTCCTGGCTAACTGGATTATTGCCTGTTCTACCAATGTAACCACAAAGATGAATTAAAACAATGGAGCTTTAGAAAATGGAGATTTCACAATGAAATGAATCCTTAGCTGAGGAGAATTTCAACAAGAGAGGGTAGAACAGCTGGAAAAATAAAGTTAACAGTACCTGTATCTTTATAAACAGGAACATTAAGATATTGAAGGAGAAAATGATTGTTTGTAGCAAATTGTTGAAAATCACAGTCTATAAACTTCTAAAAGGCTCTTTTTATTCTTGATTTGGGAACATCTTTTGAGAAAGTGTTTCTTCTCACATAAAATTATTAGTTTTATCTTTATAAAAACAAAACCCACTAGCGTATCAGAAGTTAACTGTTCCCAAATTACATGTTTTGTTGTGTGTCTTTAAGTGGTGGAAAGTGTTTTGGGTAATCTCTCTAGAATCAGACTCCTTTTTGTACTGTGCTTGATGCAAAATTATTTCTACATAAGAATTTTGAGACATGGTGGAAGGTTTTATATAACATAAGGAAACTCTGCTAAGTAGTCCTTTTATATTGTAAAAAGATACTTTTTAACAAAATGCAGAATTCTTATGGCTTTTAATTACACCCTGGGAAAGAACAACCTTTTTGAAATGGAACTTTAGCAAATACTAAACAGCTCATTGTCAATCCATTTAGTCTCCTTGACTTCTCTATGAAGAGGGAAACTCTCCTCCAGAAAGCAATTCAGAGCGTTAGAATTGAGCTTCTGCCCGGATTGACTACAGAGCTTGGGGAGGCAGCTGGATAAGTGAGGTGTGGGTAGTGGGAGCAGGCGTGTTTCTGTCTATTGTGATATTACAGCAAAGACTAAATGGAAAATATTCCCTTTTGGTTCTCAACACTCCTCCTCAGGATAACAGGACTATTTGTCAGATAGGCACTACTTGCGTGAATTTTTCCAGAGTAACCCATCATTCAGAGGTACACGGTTGGCAGATCAATGACTATTCCATGAAACCATCTTTTTTTAAGAGCTTTTACATGATTGAAAGCACAAATTGCACTTTGAAAATAACAAATTGTACTGTTAGTGTCCTGTCACTGTTATGCCATTCACCGTTCCTTCAATTGTTATAACCTCTCCTTGTGTCTTATCTGAAATGGGATCATAAATTCTCCATGGAAAGCTCTGGACTGTCTTAAAATAGCACTTGGACAGTGATTAGCACTCCAGGGCACTGAACCTTAATGGAGTTTTCTGATCTTGCCATAACATAGTAAATAAACACCAAAGTATGGAAAATAGATCCAGATGGCGTTTTGAGGCCACATAATTTGTTCCCCTATTCTGAAACAAGGTTAAAATCTATTTGTCAAGAATTACATTGATATATGTCTAATCTTAAAGACCTCCAGTGATAGGTATCCCACAACCTCCCAAGACAGGTATATTCAAGTGCTTTAGTGTACATTTGAATCATCTTCACTAGAAATATTTGCTGATATTTTAACTTGCATTCCTTGCTGTAATTTAACCTAAAGTTTCCTATCCTTTCCAGGGATATGGAGAATATATTATTTCCTTTTATGGCAGATACCTTTTATGTAATTGAAGTTGCTTCCCACTTGATTGTCTTCACTTGGTTGTGAATTTATTCCAAATAGCAAATAAGAGCAACTTGATGCTTTAAAAATATTAATAAATAAAATAGACAATGAGAAGAGGTGAAGAAGTTTGGAGTAAAGGCAGCAGAAGAGAAACTGACATTCTCCTTCCAACCCAGTAAAATCCGAAGTCATAAACTGTGGATAATTGTTTCACTTGCGTATTTATAACAGGAGGTGCCTGACTGTGCTTCGTGGACTACAGAGGATATTACGGGCATGGTCTCAAGGGCTTTAGAACTAATGTGGATGTTTCCACTTCATTACTTTCAATGGACAACAGTCTTATCTGTCTGCATTAATTAATGGATACCCCTCAGGAAGACATGCTACCGGTTATATTCTAATGATTACATAATTAGAGTGCAGAAATAGAGCTGGGTGAGAGGACTGCCCATAGCCATGATCCCTGGGCTCTTTGGTTTGGCTGTGCACAAATCCAGGTTTATTGAAGCATGGAAAGATAAACTGTATGGTGTTACAGAAAGCATTAGAGTGATAAAAATCATTACCTTTTTGTTTGGAATACACTCTTGTATTTAGATTTTGGAAGGAGTACGCATTTTTGGATGCTTATGTTTCAACAACATTGCCATTCTTGATGATGTCTGAAATGTAGGTTGGAGATCAGTGCATCAAGGTGCATGAGTAGCTGTAACATTAAAAATGGGTTATTCCAAAGTAATTTAAAAGAGGAATTTATTTTATTTTTAATAATAGTGAAATAATGAATACAGTATAAAGAAGTGTTTTTTTTCCTGAAGTTATGAATAGAAAGCCATGATCTATTGATAGTAAGAACTGAGCTGAAAGCAAAGTTTGAATGGGGTTTATCAATAGGCATTAGAATAATGCTGTGTCTGACAGAACAAATCAGATAAAAGAAATAATATATGCAGTATCTTCTATGCTGGTTGTTAAGAAATTGGCCAGCAAGAAAGCAGACACAGGGCAATTGTCTGTGCAACAGCATATCTACTGCTTTTTTGTTTACATGGCTGTGCCAACCTTCTCACAGTCATTTCTGCTAAGTACTGTTAAGTCATTGCATTAAAATAAGCAAAAAAAAAAAAAAAAGAACAAAAAGAAAATATATTTACTGCAGTGATAAACCTGGGGACTCAAAGGGTCCTACTGTGTAGTATCATCATACTTTCATATGTACTAGATAATTCATACGTTGTCTTAGATTTTACATATTTATAGCCTATTTTTCTTCAGTGCAAGTCTAATAGCAATTTGAATGACACTACAGGATATTTTGAAGTCTAAAATATGTTAATTCAGTAAACTAGCCTGGTCTTCGATTCTGAGATTTTTTTTCTATTGTAGTGACAAGTTTCACATGTTTTCATCTAGACAAGACTGAATCAAGTTAGTCTTTCTTCTGCACCGACACTTGACTTTTCTGCTCCAGATGGGTAAATGAGCTATATTTCCCCAACCTTTGTGAGTGCCAGAAAGCAAAGAACTAAGCAGCATTGTAGCAGCTACAAAAAAAAAAAAAAAATAAAAAAATAAAATTAAAAATATGAAAGGCCTTAAAATACATTATCTGGAATAATTAGCACTTCCAGTTGTATTATTATGATTAAACATAGTTTAAATGGCTCTTTAAAGTAAGCAGTAGAATGTGCCTACCAGAAGTAGGCTCCTATTTAAACTATAGCAGAATGGAATGTCATACCCAATTGCCAGTTCTTTTCAATCCATGTGCAAACTAGACGTCCTGACTAGTTATCCCATTTGCTAGAAAGAACATATTTGCTTTAGATTCCAGTTCTTAGTTTTACGTTTGTGAATCCAAACACGTTAGTTGAAAAATGTCAGTAGAATAAACGTAATGATTTCATCTCTGCCTTTATCATTGGAAGTTATCAAGGTCAAAAGTATCATTCTGCATTCTACTGTGATCTCTGTGTTCATATATGATACAAAGCTGTTCAAATTAATTATTGTGAATACGTTACCAGAATAATATTCACAAATTACTGTGGATGTGTTCCCTGTGCAATTTGAAGTTTGATGTTTGTAACTAACTGCTTTGTGAATTGCCCACTGTGGTCACATCATGTTGTGTTTGCTGCTGCCTATCCACCAGATCCCTTAGCAATTTCCAGGCAGGGTGCTGTACAGTGCCAACACAGATCATCAGACCAGTGCACATTTGTACATGTGTTCATGCAGTTATTTTGGGGACAGTGATCACAAAAATAATTTTTTTTATTCATACAGGTTAGAGAAGGCAAAAACAGTATTAATTCATTTGTATGAAAGAATAATTTGATTTTTGAAAATTTCTTGATGTTCTAGGATGATGTTGTGTGGTGACTGGTCTGTATTTTCTGTTGCAGTACCTCTCTGCATAGTGTTCTATGATCTTGTATGTTTTAATTGAAATAAATATTCTTTCACCTTCCTTTAATTCTCCTCTACTCTGTCCCAGTTCTTAGACTTACATGCTATAGCTAGGTCCTGCAGCTTTTACCCAGTCTAAACACTGTCATACTCTGTAGTCCCATTGAAAGAACAGGGATTACTTGTGCAGTAAACTGTGATTCAGCATGACTGAAGGTAGCAGAACTGATCTCCTATTTCTTATGGAAAAGGTAAATTCATGTATGGATGCACTGGATTTACCGATGCCTATGCAATTATTGTAATTATTATCCCTTGCTACCTGCAGGTAGAATTTGGTGCTTGCAATATCCATTTGGGACTCTTAGCCTGAGCTTGAAATAGTGCTTTAAGTAAGGGAGGGTAGCACTGCTATTGCCTGAAATGAGAGATCAAGGTACAGTGTAGCTGTTCTTGAGTTAAATGACCCACACACCAAAAAGAGAATAAAAACCTGTTTCCTTCCTCTTGGAAGAGGGTTATTTTTTTTATACTAGAATTGTAATAGCTCTTCTGGAGATTTGCAGGTACTATTCTGTTTACTATACGTTAAATCTAAACAGCATCTCTATAAATTTAGTGATCTCCAATGTTATGAAATCAAAAGGAATAATTAGGAAGGTGATTTTTATGTGGCTAATAATTTGAATGTAACTGTTTGGATCCTAAAATAGCATTGTGGAATGTTATCAGCTTCCAATAAGGTGCCCTTTTAAGTTCAAGTTAAATAGAATTTAAGCTACATAATTATTATGATCTACAGTAAAGAGATGTAGGTTTTATATTAGCAAATGCTTTTCATAGACTATGTTATCTAAACAAGGAGCCCGGGCTACCCACTGTGCAGGCCCACACTGGTGCCCTCTGACCAACTTGAGCACTCTCTGCACAGCTCCTGCATGGGACTCCTTTATAAAAAGGTACAAATCAGCAATGGAAATCTCACTGTGCCTTATAAATTTCAATGTATTAATTCATTCTATTCTCAACTGTCCTCCTCTAAATGAGACTTTATTCAATATTTCAGGTTTCTTTGTGTAAAAAGTAGTCTGATGCCTTTGAAAGTAAGATATATAAAAGGCATATTGCAGATCATTTTCTAATTGTTCTTTGCTGCTTTTGGCCATTCTTCTATCAGTAAACTCCAGAGAGATGAAATTTTTGTGCAGCTCTAAACAGTTATTTCTGTTGTTTGCTGCACTTTCAGTGACATATCTGGTAGGAGCTGAACACTTGAATGCAAATAAAGGATGCTTTTGTCAGGACAGAGGAATTTTGAATAGAGTCAAGATCTGAAGGAACTTATTTAGTGCCCATATTCCAAAAAAACATTGAGGTGTTTGTGAAACATCGATTTCTGCAGTGAAAAATTGGTATCTTCATGAACAGATCCTTATTCCCTACACACTGACACACAGTGTTGCATTCAAGAAATGTATAGATGTGGCACTGAGGGACATGGTTAGTGGGCATGGTGGGGATGGGCTGACAGCTGGACTAGATGATCTTAGAGGTCTTTTCCGACCTTAATGATGCTATTTAAAAAGTATCTTTTTCCAGCTCAGTCACATTTTCCAGTGATTAACTAGAAGTATTTCGGTGAAATTTAGGGTAACAGAGGAAGGAACATGGGCTGAGCTGAAATGAATTTTAGAAAGAGTTAGATGGGTACCTGAAGGTTAAAAGTTTTGCTGCGTAACTTGATTCCCCAAATAAATCATCATGCTGCAATACAGATCTTCAATCTTCTGTGAAAATATAATAAAATTTGAAAATTGCATGTTTGATATCTATCATGAACACTAAATCTGCTTAGCTTTTATTACCAGAGAAAGGTCAAATTCCACTACATGGCTTTTTTCAAACTAATAAGGTTTATTTTGACCCTCATCACCACACATAAGCCTTAGTTACTTTGGATCCTTCTGTGTTTGGTTTTTATTGCCGAAAAATACAAATTTTATTGAAATTTTCCTGATGTGTTTATATTTAAATTTATCCCAAAAGTGGCTTTTTTGGATTCAAAACATGTTTCAAATATAGGCTTTTTTATTTCTGTATGAGCTTTCTTATGGCACTGATTACTACATTAGCTGAGCTCTACACAGGAAATGTTTTTGTGCTGTATTGCTGGGGGAAGACATGATTCTATTTTCCTATTTAAACAATTGCAGAAATGTTAGAGGTTAGAAGCATCCACTAATTTTGAATCAAGATTTGAAGCATTTAAACTAGATTTTTCATTAGCCAGGCCTTTCCAGTTCAATGTATTTAACCTAGAAAAAGGGGAAGAAATCTTAAACAAAAAAAAAAAAGCCTATCAGTACACCAGCAAACTAGAACAAGGCTGAAGTTTACCACATATAAAATGAGAAGCTGAGAACTGGTGATCATGTGGCAAGAGAAATTTGATTTAAGTACCCAATTTTGCATCACAATGGCATAGGAAAAGGGGAGAAAAATAGATTTTATGGACTGATATTTCCTTCAGTAGGAGTGTCCACACTCATACTGCAACCTCTTATTTATGTTGCCTGTTCCTGCAAAGGAGAAAAGAATCATAAATGCAATGAATTGTATTACAAAATTTGATTCACTCCAGCACAGATAAATGCAAACACTTTCTGTGAATGAATCACTGGTTTTAGTATCTCTACTTCTTTTCTAACTTGGGGGTTTTTGTGCATATTGAATGTTTACAAATTGGTAATATTTCTTCACATAGATTTAAAAAGAAACTTTGAATCTACTAAAATAACTGTTTTTTCTTGGTCAGGTAGGGCACACTTAAGAATCTAGTTGTGAGAGACATTTCTTGTTTTCACACTCCTGAGAGAAAATTGACTCCATCTATAAATGTTTTTTTAATAAATTCAACTTGTTTTTCCACTGTGTTTTTTAACCATTTTGATGCTCCCTGTGTTGAGCTTTCTGTTTCCTTTCAAAGTTAGACCCCTACTGTTTCAAAGCTTGATTTCAGTATATCATGTTTTTGCAGTTATTTGTTTGAAGTCCAGAGGTTTTGTGGTGACTTTACAAAATAGAACCCAAGGAAGTTTCTGATTGTGTGCTGAGTCTACAGCTGCTTTCATATTTAACATATGACACAATGATATCCTTCTGCTGTTCTCTGTAAGAGCAGTTATTTGGCTGCAGCCAATTCCCTTGTTTTTTAACTATCTCTTTCCAACAGGGACTGGGTGGCAGTCATCTGAAGGGGAAAACATCTTTATTTAAAGAGGTTGTGTGTGTTTCCAGTGACAGAACAGAGGTCATAAAGGAAAATTTGAGAAATAATTTGTTACACTGATTAAAAAGCGTGAGGATGGGAGGTAGGAAATGACAATGAAAAATCAAAAAGCTGATGCTTATTTCATTTCCCGAAATCAAGTTGACCCAGAACTTTCTATCTAAAATTGTAATGTTTCTGTTTTTATTTTAATTGTTCTATACTTACCATGCAGCATCCTAAACTCAAGAATTCAATAGGGAGCATTGGGTATGAAGAGACAGCCCCACCATGATGTTAAAGAACAACCTTTTCCCTCTCAGTGTCCATGGATGACGCTGTGCTCTCAGGGTTGTGAAGAGCTCCTGTTCTACTACTCTTGGTCAGGATGGACAAGGGGAATGAAAAGAGGGAATGAGAGCACAAAATGCAGATGGTGAATGCTCCTAGAGAAGTTATGTTAGTGCTTCCTTTTGCAATGTAGGTACCTACTCCAGTGGACACATTTTCAGTGTTTCCTCTATCCAAAGTGACGCATTTGGCAATACCACCTTCATGCAGCCTCAAACATTCCCTGAAAATGGGAAATGTTGATGGGTCAAAAATTCACTTGGAAGTTGGGAGAGGCTGGATTATTCAGAAAGTCTTATATTTTCTGCTTTTTAGATTTTTGCCACTGGTTTCTCATGGAGGGTTGTGATGAGGAACAGGGAGGTTGCTTGCTGTAGTGAATGCTGTTAGAAGGAAAGAAAAAATCCAAAATGAAATAAGCAGTGGGTACAATTCATCACACTATTTCAGTTAGAAATTGCTGCCCCATGGACAGACTTCTTATGGCTTTTCACAATCAGCCATCTGTAAGCCTTCAATTGGTTTGGTTCCTGCAGTACTGAAGTTTATTTTAAAATACTATGTAATGTCACAGTGTCTGGAAATACCCACGGTACATACTGTGCAGCCATAAACTATATGAATGTTGGGGAGGATTGAAATGACACTTCTATAAAAAATTTTTTGTTGAACCATGCAGAAGAGGCAAGATCAGAATGGAATAAGGTTCATCCAAGTGTAGGTGATATTGTCTGCATCCTTTTAAAATTGCCCTAGCACTGTGAACATTCTCACTCTTGAAAAAATTGTAACAAAAATTCTCAGTGACAAATTTAGCTAACATATCAAAATGGAGTGAAACAAAACAGTTGTGAGAGAGGTTATGTGAGGAGTTAAAATGGAATAAGGCTATTAGAAGTATCTTTGTCCTCCTTTAAGTCTTTATTTTAACCACTTTGGCTATATTTTGCATATAATTACATTTGTGTACAAGTATTACATCAAGATGTAAGGCTGAGTCCATGCCTCTATAAAAATATTCTGAGAAGATAATTTCAATTATAAACGTTTGCTAGTTTATTAATAGGCTGGAATAGAAAACCTACTCAGAAGAAGATGTTGTGAAAGCAAATTCATTAATTTTTGTGAAATGATGCAACTGTGCAAATGTGGAACATTCCCTGAAAAATTTTCTATATTTTCAAACAGCTTCACTTAACCTTATGTCAAATTTATCATATTATTTCAGCGTCAAAATATAGAGAGAATAATAAAAAAAAAAATCTGAATGCTTTCTGAAGTAACCTTAAATTTTTTTCTGTAGACTGATGTTTTTCCTGCAGCAGATATGAGCAGATGGTACAGGTAGTCTCTGGTACCCTCTATATCATTTAGTTGATTCTATAATTACAGACTAACAAAAACTGTATCTCAATTTGAAAACAATGTCTAAAAGTATTATTTCTCACTAATGGGGAAAAAAGTATATTGTATTTCTCTTCAATACATGGATAGTAAACCTGATCTAGCTATGGATGTCCCTGTTCATTTAAGGGGGAGTGGACTAGATGATCTTTAAAGGTCTGTTCCAACCTTTAAGGATTCCATGATTCTCTTTAAAGTGTATATATTTGACTGCTTACACTGTGTGATGAGAAAGAGAAGGTGAAGCTATATTTGAATTTAGAGGATCATTAACCAAGCTCATAGCAGTTGCTTTATAATCCTTTCAGTTGAGCTGTCTGAAAGAGAGCTGATATTTTCATGTTTACAGCAGAATTTTTCTGTTATTTATCTTAGAGATTTGATGAATTTGTAACATGAAGAAGGGAACATATAATAAAAAAAGTCTTGAGATCTTTCTGAAAAGGTAGCTAAATATTCAGAAAGATGCCATTGAAATGTGCTTTTTTGGTGGGGGGAGAAGTTTTAATTATAGAAAATAATGGCTGCGCATGGCTCTATTTCTTAGTTCTTTATTTACTGAAGTGTAGGAAGAAAAAACCATGAAAGTATTTATGAAATCATTGACAGTAAGAATTAAGGAATGATTTTTGTACATGTAGCTCATGCTTCTGTCAGTGATACTTTCTAAAAAAATTTACTGCATTCTTCGTAATGAATTCTGTTATGTTCTCAGCAATAGATGTATTTTATTTTTTTTTCAAGAAATCCCCAATGTGGAATAAATCATTGAAAAAACTAGAAATTAGTTGACAATTGGTCTGAATAAGCCTTTCGGTTTTTACTAATATGAATGAAAATCCAAGGTTAAAAGATCACGTAATGTAGCATAATAGTGATTACAATAAAAACACTTTAGGAGGAATCTCTTTGGATTCTATAAAATATTTCATCAATTTTAGTTAAATGGAGTCTGAATTCCTCATAGTACCTTCAGTTTTGCATTTCATATGCTGCTCGATGCATCAGCCTAGCTCAGCAAGAGAGCTGAGGAAATGTCTTTGTCTGAGGCTGACACCTATACAAAGAATGTCTACAGCTTTCTTCTCAGTAGCACTAGGAATCCTGTAAGTTAGAACATCTTGGCAGATTCATTCAGCTTTCTCAAACACAAATGTAATAAGGGCACCTCATTTATTTTAATCATATTACTTCTTTTTTTAGTCTGTCTAGACTATTTTAACAACCACAGATTTGTGCTTTGCTTGTGGTGGGTGGCATGCTTATATTTGCAGTTATTTCGGGTTAAGTTTCTGGTTTTGAACATACCAGAACTTGCATGCAAACATCTGCTTGACTTTTTCTGTAGAAAATATGCAGTTAGAAACTCTGAGGTTGTTTAGTCTGGAGAAGAGGAGGCTCAGGGGAGACCTTATTGCTCTTTACAATGGCCTGAAAGGAGGCTGTGGTGAAATGGGAGTTGGTTTCTTCTCCCAGGTAACAGTGATAGAACAAGAAGGAATGGTCTTAATTTGTGCCAGGGGAGGTTCAGGTTGGGTATTAGGAAAAAAGCCTTCACTGAAAGAGTACTCAGGTATTGGAATAGGCTGCCTAGGGAGGTGGTGGAGTCACCATCATGGGAGGTGTTCAAAAAATACGTAGGTGTTTCACCAAGGGACATGGATTAGTAGGCATGGTGAGGGTGAGTTGACAGCTGGACTCAATGATCTTAGTGGTCCTTTCCAACCTTAATGATTCTGTGATAACTACCCCAGAAGTAAAGTTCTGCTGACAAACTGAGTTTGTTAAAATTGGGGAAAATTAATCATATCTACTTAAATGCAATAGATCTAGATTATGATAGGATATTTTAGGATATTGATATCACTTTATTAAACATTGATGGAAATTTATTTGGAAATACATTTTAAAATGAGAAGTCTAGTAATCCCATCCACTTTTTTTCTGATCTGTACAGAATTAAAAAGGAAAAAAATGCAATGTAAATGAGAGGAGTTACTTCTGGATACTTTTCAAAGATAAAACAATGTATGTGAAGATAAGAAAGACAATTATGTCATGTTCATCCCTTACACTCCCACCCTTTGTTGTAACAATATTCCTGTAAATTGGCAGAAGTTGCTTTTCTATTCTAAATTATTATTTTCATTTCTTCTTTTTTACCATATTTCCCAAAAACAAAGCCTTCCTGAGAGAAGACTTATGAAAAGGAGTTGTCCTCTCAATCTTTAGTGTATGCAGGAAAAGCATTATCTTTCATAATGCCATTGTTGTTAATAACAGTGCTTTCTCCATAATTCCATTACACTTCAATTTCCAAAACCTTGTTTCTTTCAGGATCCTACATCAAAGAGATTAGAATAGGAATCGTTTCAGAATACTTCAAACCATCTTTCTTCCTAAAGCAAGGACACAACTAAACACATAGTTTCTACTGTTTTAAAGGTGTGTATCTTTTGTTCTCATAGCCACAGAAACCAGAGAGAGGAGGTGTGATACTCTTTTACAGAGTTCTAGTGGTCAAAAAAAACCCCAACAATTTAATTATAGGAGGTTTAGAATATTACATTTTTAAGGCTGTTTTGCATGGCATTTAAAATCAAACTGTAATTTAGCAGTAGTCTGAGTGAGAGGACAGATTTTTCATTTGTGGAGATCTGCCAAGTTCTGCCCCCTCTAGAAAATAGACCTTTCCTGGTGTTTTTTGTGTTGTAATTCTCTTTCCAAGACCAGATCTGAGGGTGGGAGATAATTTAACATATGAACAGATTAACAATGTTGCATTAGGTATTTTCTCATTTTTCTAGGAAAATTCTTTGAGTGATTGCCTCAGTGGCCAGAGTTTGTACAGTGCAGAAATGCTTCTAAATGTTTATGCTTTGCAAAGCAATTGTTCTTCTGGACAAGGTTATTTCAAATCTCTGAGTTAGCTATTGTAACTAGACTGCCTGTATAACTCATATCTTCAAGTAGATTAATATAACCTTTCACACTCATGTCAAGCAGACCACATGTGTAAGTTACAAACCTCAGAATTTATAGGTCAGACGGAAACAAACAAAAGGAGAACAAGAGTTTAGGCTCCATCAGACATCTTTATTCTCTGATCCTGCAGTCTACACTATATCTTATGTATTAGTCATATTATTTCAAGGTCTCTAGGCTACGACTGCTGCAAGGAAATTGAGAATTCATGCAGAACTACAAAATTTGTCTCAGTTGTGAAGATATATATATGTATACACAAAGAACTCCTAACTTATCTTGGACCAATAAGAAAGAACTTTGCCATTTCAAAATGGGCAGCTTGTTCAGGTCTACACATTTAGAAAATAGGAAAATGTATCAAGTTGTTATATTTAGTTTACCAATATGTATTCAAAAAATCATACAAATGGCTGGCTGAAATTTCCCACTCTTTCTTAAATGTGTTTCCTTACATTTATTTTTTATTACAACCTTTAAAAGAGTTTACAGAAAAAGGAATAGCTCAGTAAAAACTACTGAAAACATCTGATGAAATAACTTTTGAGAAATACGTGTGGTGAAATTTCATGCAGATCCTTCTCCAAATAATGACAATCAGCAGTTTTCTTGTGAAGACACGCTTCATTTTATAGAAGCTGATAGCACTTAATTTCATTTATGGAAATATTAAAGATAGCTCTGAAAGCCACGTATTGATTAAAATAAAGGAAAGAAGGGACTAGTAACTGTTTCGTCAAATACTGTTCCTTAAAAAGCAAGTTTTTACATAAATTGAATGTGTTCTAGCTAAAAAATTTAATTTACAGAAGTGAGAGTATTCATAGAATCATAGAATCATAGAATGGCTTGGGTTGAAAAGGACCTCAAAGATCATCGAGTCTCAACCCCCCTGCCAAGTGCAGGGTCACCAACCACTAGACCAGGCTGCCCAGAGCCACGTCCAGTCTGGCCTTGAATGCCTCCAGGGAGGGGGCATCCACAACCTCCCTGGGCAACCTGTTCCAGTGCGTCATCACCCTCTGTGAAAAACTTCCTCCTAATATCTAACCTAAATCTCCCCCGTCTCAGCTTAAAACCATTCCCCCTTGTCCTATCGCTATCCACCCTCACAAACAATTCCAACTCCTCTTCAAAATACTACTTTCACCTACTGATCTGAGGAAAGGTTGAGGGAACTGGGCTTGTTTAGTTTGGAGAAGAGAAGGCTCCGGGGAGACCTCATTGTGGCCTTCCAATACTTGAAGGGAGCGTATAAACAGGAGGGGGATCGATTGTTTGATGAAACACATGCAAAAATTGACAAGAAGTTCTTTTCTTACATGACAGTTATCGTCTCTCACTTAAATTAGATACGTAGGGTCTAGTGTTGTACTATTAAAGCAGCTATACATGTTTGAAAAGGAATAAGATACTTTTTATAAGGAATATTTACTTATTTATTTTCCACAAATAGTATAAGAATATATAATCATATTAGGAGAACAACTAGCAGTACTAATGGAAATCAAAGACTGCATGTTGTATGCATTGTGTCTGAGGAACTGAGACTTGCATGTTGAAAGACCAGTGACGGTTCATGCTCAGTGCATTTTAGTTAGAAAATAATTAGCTCTGTCAAATAATTAATATTTGTTGACAAGACCAGTATCACATGTTGTAATTATCTAGGATAGTAAGATAACACAAACTGGAAATAATCGATTTGAGCTGCCAAAACTGATCATTAAGGTAAGCAAAATATTTTTTTTAAAAAAGCAACTTTCTTCCATTTATTACATCCACACATATAATTAGCTTTATTTGCTTCTGTGGGATGTTTGTATTTCATTTTTCACTGCCATGTTTCACTGGTGTGAATGTTTTTGAACAGTTAAATATTTGAGAACTTCCAGAGAAAAGTTTGTGGAAGAAACACACTAGAAGTCAGTTGGAAGGGAGCTGTAACACTGGAAGTACCACAGCAAATTAAATCTAGATTAATTAGATCAAATTAAAGAAAATATAGAATATTTAATATTGAAAGTCAAATGCTTTAAAAGAAATGTTTTTAACTGATCTATATTTACAAGAAGAAGAAAAATCCTCTTCATGTTCTCAAATAACAAAACTTGAAATTAATTTATTCGTATTCACTTGAGGGGATAACAGAAACATCAAAAAACTCTCCCTTCAATTTATACCCTTTCCTGCCCTAGTTAAGTCAATGAAAGATTTGCTGTGGTTTAAAGCAGAGTTATGTTAATAATGAATTCTTCTAATAAGCTCATCCTTTAGACCAGAGGTTAGATATTATGACAGCAAGAGCTATAGAAAAATCTTTACAGGGTAGAAAATTTGAGGGATAAATTATTCATTGCAAGTTATTTACTCTAACTGGTTTTTACTGTGCTCCTACCAGGTGCCTTACAGCTTTATGACATGATGTAGGAGATTAAATGTAATCAATAGAATAAATTATTAAATATGAGATTCATAGGAAGGCCTCTTTACATTCAAATTTGTTCTATCTCCTTGATACAAGTGAGATAATATAAAGTATGTTTATGTAAAATATACTGGGTTTTAGTGATTTATTTTCCACTGGTGTTTCTAAAAATTCTTTGCAGGCCTGCATCTTTTGGCTTCTAATTAAATCACAGTCGACTTTACAGTTTTGAAAAATTAGTGGAAATATTTTCCCCTTTCTTTCTTTTCTTCTTCTTCTTTTTTTTTTTTTTCCTCTGTCTTTGTTTATCTGTCATGCAGAAAGAAATAGTTAAGCAGTGTATGCATAGTTTTACCACAGTCATTCTTTTCTGGTCTTAAAAAATGCTGTGCAGCTGAAAGATGGAGTGCTGTTCCTTTTGAAGTGCTTAGACAGGTAAATATTCAGTTGAATATACAGTTAAAATCCAGGGTTGTTTTTTTTTTTTTTTTTTTTTTTTTTTGCCACTGACTTTGGAATGGCCACAGTGTCACTCAGTGAAACAATAAAGTAAATTCCTGATAGGCTGATTATGCTCTCCTCAGGTGATGCTGGTCTCAGTGCTTACAAGACCACACTTGTTGAGGTGCAATATAGAATAACAGCCAGCAATATATGCTTATTTATTTATACCGCACACATATATAAATGAATCAGCCAGCATCTGGATAGACTAACATGAAGAGAAATTAAAAGCACTGTTAACAAATTGCATTTCAGTGCTTCTCTTCCAAGGTTGAGAAGGAGGAAAAGCTGTAGGAAGGACTAAGCAGACTCAAGTAAGAAATGCTGTGAATTTGCTCCTGCAGAGTGGGAAGAAGCAGGGAATATGTGTGGCAGGTGATTTATAAGTGGTGAAAATACAAGAGTCAGTTCAAGAAAAGAATGGTGTTACAGATTTTGCATGTAAATATAAATTTTCTTTTTGAGGTGTCTCTTTGTAAAAAGTTAACAAGATCCAAAAATATGAAGCCATAAACATATTCTAAGTCATTTAAGAATGCAAAGATTTGGGTCACAGATGCTGAGTTACGTGATGACAATGAAATTATTTGATATTGTCTTGGAAAATCACCATTTGCTCATCCAATTTTTGTTAGTTTTCTCACAAAATGGTGAAGATGGAAAGGAAAACATTTTGTGTGTATGTATAATGCATTTTAAAGACAAAAATGAATGTATAGTACCAGTTAGGGTTTCTCAGTGGTATACAGTATTCCTTTTAATACACTGATTAAACTGTCTGGCACATTTTTTATTGTATGGGGCATAGGATAGGAACTGTAGGAACTGTGATCTCTCAGTAACAATTACAATACAAAAGTAAGTTTCATTTAATTTCCATGTCTCAGCACAGAAATGAATAACAAATAAGTAGGTATTAAAATTATTTGTGCATTAAAAGATAAGTGCCTATTAAGTTTTTGGCATGAGAATTCCCATAGACTTAACTAGGAAGTAAATGTCAAATGTTTTTTGAAGATAATCCAGGAAGAAAGATGTAGACCCTGAAGCACCCATATTACAAAAGACTATGAAGAGGGCCTAACAACACCCTCAGGAGGCAGAGAGTACACATTCTAATTTTCAACAGCAGAGAATTGAATTAGGTTTTCCGTTGTCCCTAACCATTGAACTATCAGCTTAAAAACAGGGACAGCACTGCAGCTGAGGTTTGTGTCCTTAATAGAGACAAGAGAAAATTACTGAAATAGTCTCTACAGGCAAGACTGATCAATGAAAGTTGGTGAGTTTCAGCAGATTAAAACATATTAAATATATGAGTCTTGAAAAGTTTCAGTGATTTCTGCAGAAACTTAGATGACTTTTAAATTTCAATGTCAGAAACTGAAGTGCAGTTAAACTTAAAATGGCTGCCCGACAGAATAGAGAAAGAGGAGAAACAGTTCAACAGATAGTTTGGTATTCGTGTTTACGACATGGGAGATACCTTGGAGAATCTATGTATGTAGCTTATAAGGGCTTTGTCCATCGTTGCATCATTGTGGTGGAAAAAAGAAACTCAAGTCATATCCAAATATGAGGCTTCTCAGCAGCATCATTAGATTTGTATTCCAGTTCCATGGTATGGACAGGAAAAGAAAAGATATCACTAATCCTCAAAACAAAGTCCTAGATGTATACTTCCTATTAAACTTTGTAGTGCTGCAGCATTTATATAGTGCTTTGCATGCTTTCATTTTGTTCATGCAACAACTCACTGAGTTGGAATACCATTGTTGCCAGTTTCTGAAGAAAAAGAAGGTGGAGATATTAAGTGACTTGCATAAGGCCTCTTATCAGGCCTGTACCAGAGCTAGGATTACAGTTCGGAAGCTCTTTACTTCTTGTTTGGTATTCAGCAACCTGGACCGTGACAGTCCCCAAATCCAATTTCAAACTCTTAAAAATAGTAGAGGAAACAGAATGGAGCAAAATAATTCTTACCCACAGGAAAGTTTTTTTGGAAAGTTTTCTTGGAAGTTTCAGTGGAATAAAATTGGTCATCTATGAATCACTTATACTCATTCAACAGGAAATGCAGATGGGATGCTTCTTTAAAAAAGCAAGATGTTTGCCAAAAGAATCTTCTTCCTTTAAGAGTTATTTGAAAAATAAGTTTATATTGTCCTAACTAAGACTAATGTTATGTGTTCGAAATAACATCTTAATAAAAACAAAGAAGGTTGGGAACGATAATTTTATTGTAGGAGAAATATCTAACTATGCCACAGGTATCCTTCTTAGGTCTAATTTTACATAATAGCTTCAAATTCTAAAATGTTAAAATATTTTACTGATTAAAATGTCAGGAGATGCTGTACTTTTGAGACTGTAAACATCCTTGAAAGCAGAGAGCATAGTGAATTCTATTAGGAAATCTAGAAATATTATAATTATAGTAGGAGACTGTCTTACTTGCCAAGGCTCATTTAATCCTTGCAGTGATATGAAGCTGAAGAGAAAGCAAAAACACATAGGAAGCAACACTGCCGAATGAGACCAAAAAATCCTGGTGAACATGAGATTAGTCTGAAATGACATATGACAGTAAAAATAGCTTAGATTGTTTTTAGGCAGTCCATTGTATCATGAAGCTGCCAAGTGGAAAAAAAAAAATGACAGCAGCTCCTGAACTTGCTGTATTATTTACACAGATATGTGTTATGAGAAAGAATTATGATTCTTTTTTTAACCTAACCAATGTGATTACAGTTTGATTTTACAAAGTGATAAATAGAGAAAGCCTTGTGTTTAATAGGAAATATACATAATAGGGACAAGAAGCCCTTATCTGAGTTCATCAAAATAATTATGTTAGGGAAATGTATTTCTGTACATCATTACATAGTTACTTTCTATATTCAGAGAACTGAGAGCAAGTGAATGGCAGGGAAAATCCTCATGACTCTCTACTGGTAAATTTCATTTTTTCTCCTCATTTAGGTAGGAGAAGGGACCATCACTATGAGCCAGAGTGAGGCAGTATAAATCTATAGTTTCTGTGTACCAGAAGGAGGTAGTGCTTGGAGGTGGTGCTCCTCCTGAGATAAGATGTACAAATCTTTCAACTACTAGACAAAAATAATGTATATACAAAAACTGTTTTATGGTATTTTCTATATACTATAATTAATAGGTAGTTGCTTTATTAACAACAACAACAACAAAAGATACATTTTCTTTACCTTCCCCAGAGGCAGATTATTTGTCTTTTTTAGAAGAGTGACAACAGAAGATGAAGTGTGATCTGATATATCATTTTATTTTTCAGTCTTTCATTTTCTACAAGACGTGGCATAGTGAGTATTGATGCATTTTGTCATTTATATGGCTCCAGAAGTGCGAGCTTGAAGAGTGTGTTGTCTGTGCAATAAACATGATGCGTCAACCCGTTCTTAAAAATAATTGAAAGGAAAACTTAAAGATAAACCATGAACAAATAAATTATGTATAAGGCAGGATATCTTGGGTGGGAAGAGGGGAAGCAGATCCTTTGACTTTAATGAGGACTGGAAAAGCCCAGAATATTTTGATGTGGATTTAACTAACGATATTTGAATAATTTTTATTTTTTTTTTTGTGACCTAGATATACTAACTTATTAAAAAATGAATTTTAAGTATAAATAAGAAAGTTTTCCAAGAGAAGATATATTTCATCTGGTAACTTTTTGTATTCTCTCTTCCTTCCTTCCCACAATATCCATGATATTCTTACTTTCAATAGGTATGTAAAATGTTATAGGGATTTGTCAATGGCTGATTTTAGCTGAGGTAAAACAGTTTTTAATGAGTGCTTATTAGGGAAATTAAGATTAATACTGAATTTGCTCCTTAAAATATCAGTACCAATGCAAGATATGCTGCAAGACATTTCAGCCACAGAAGAGCACTTCCAGTGTTTAAACATCTTAAATTTGTCTGCAACAATGTAAATGTGTTAAAGTTGTCACTGCTGATAAAAAGCAATTTGAAAGGAGAGAAAATGTATCATGGCTTTACATTTTTTTTTTTCTTGATAAACATGTTAATATTTATTGATTCTTAAACCTTAAAGATTTGAAGTTCAACTATTAAAGCAAGGATTAAATCTTGACATTTACAAAAGATCCATTGTTAACTAAGTCTAAAGGTAGAGATAAATTCATTGGAACTGCCTGAGAGAACCGTGTGAATTTTAGGTCAGAGACTGTCTACTGCTATAATGCTATACTTAGTTTAAGGACTGATACCATGATCTTCATCGTTTGCCAGAATGTCCTTCTTCAGATCAAACCCTAAACAACCTAGCAATTGATCTTACAGGCTGTGCTTTTTACTATAAATACCTTGTGAATACAGCTATCACTGGACAACCAGTTGTCTCCTTATTTCTTTTTCTTTCTTGGAAGGATTTGTGTTTATCAAGTGTGTACTTTGCATTTTACCATGCAAACTTTACTATTGAAAATAGTGATAATTAAGATCTGGCATTTAATGGTCCTTAGAATAAATTGCCAATGACAAGAATTTTCATAGTTAAGAATAGTTCTCCATAGAATTATTCTTCATTTCAAGTTCTTAGGTCATCACAGAGACCTAATACAGAGTAATAATCATTTTCTGACACAGCTATTGACATCATCTCAAACTGAATTTGTGTTTGGTGGGACATAATGTTTCATTTTTCATAACATTTTATTTGTAAATATAAAGTACATGTAAATATAAAGAACAATGGTATTAAATCTCTCCATGTATAAGGTAACATGGGCGGATGTTGGTGGTATGACAATAGAGATTGAATCTTCCCTACAGTATTCCATTGAATTTCATTATCATGTGACAGATGGCAGCAGAGGGTAGTCTGACAAAATGGCATCTGACATGGAAGTACATATGAAGCAAAGGTGCACGACTGAATTCCTTCTTGAATAAAAAATGGCACCCATTCACATTCGTGACTGCCTGCCTAAACGTTTATGGAGACGAAACAGTGGATGTGATCACAGTGCGGTGGTGGGTGATGCCTTTCAGCAGGGGCAACAGCAATGTGAAAGACAAGCAGTGTTCCAAATAGACATGCACAGCTGTCACACCACGAAATGAAGAGTATCTGAAAGTATACAAGTTTATGAGAACCTACTGAACAAATACGAGGCTGAAGGTGACAGTTTCCTGGATTCCATCATTACTGGTGATGAGATGTGTGGTCACTGCTATGAGCAGGAGTCAAAACAGCAGTCCATGAAGTGCAGACATCTGAATTCCCCACAGAAGAAAAAGTTCTAGGCACAGCAGGTAAAGCGATGTGCAGCATTTTGGATAAGGAAGGCGGTGATTCCTTTGTATTTCCTGGAACAGACCATCAACTGCTACATTGTGACGCTGACTAAGCTGAAGGCTGGAACTTCCAGGCTCAAGCCAGAGAAGACAACCTTTCTTGTGCAACACAGTAATGGCAAACCCCAAACCAGTTTGAAGATCATGGAGCACATTGCCAATCTTGGCTGGACTGTTCTACCACACTCACAATACAGTCTGGATTTGACAACTTTTGACTTCCGTCTGTTTGGGCTGATGAAAGGTGGAGTGGGCAACATCTGGGCAACGTCTTCCTACTAACAGTGCCATTGTAGCAGCTGTGAAACACTGGGTCACCACTGCCGGTGCAGATTTTTACAAGTGTAGCATGCAGGCTCTTGTTCATTGATCTATCAAATAGTTACTGTGCTCATTGTGTCTGTTGTATTTTCGATGGAAATTGAATAGGCATTACTTTCAGAGTAGCTACATATTTTCAGAAAACATTTCAGTTTTTTTGAAAAAATTTCAGTATTCTTGCTTGAGTTTTTCCTCAGTAAACCCTAATAATTTCTCAAGTCACTGTGAGCAATATTTAGTTCATTCAAAATATCTAGACATTTTTTAATTTGTTTAAAGGAAGCAAATGTTTTATTTACAATTGAAATAAAATAACTCCAAGATAAAAGCACATTAATAAATAGAAGCTCCTTAAAATATTGCTTACCTTACTGAAGGCAAACTTTTTAGAAAGTGAAACTAAGTATAGATCATACTAAAATATATCTTCAAACAGTCAAATGTAAATTTCTTCTATCTCCCTTAAAGATATTTATTTGAGCTTTTTTTTTTTCTGACAGAATTATTAGAGTTTGACCTGATGAGTTTCACTCAGTCATTAATGATGAGTTGTATGACTAGATTGTTGTTAAAGTGAAGAGCTCTCAAAGTCCATTCTAACAGCTTAAGTCCTCAAGTTTCTATATATCCCAAATTATATTTCATATTGACCAAAATTCTATATTTTCAAAGCTAGATTTTACATTTTCCTGTGAAGTGTCATTAGTAATATTATAGGCAGCACTGGGAGCTGAGGACCAATAAGACTAATGGTCCCTTCTCCCCCCCAGTTCCCAAGGAAATGCCAGGGAATTACTGGGAGGTTGAATTGGACAGGTCGCCTCCTTGCCCATTGCTTCAGGTCTTGTGCTATTCCTGCATCAGAACACTGCACAGCTGTAAATGGTGCCATTGTTTTCAATATTCTGGGAATAGCCACTGTGCCCATAGGAGCAGCGTCTCCTATGAAATAAGAATTCAAGATTGAGCTTCTCATTTTATGGACTGGAGATTCAAAGCCACAAAACAATGCTTTGTCATAGTGGTATTTAACTGAAATTCATATGAAAATGCTGGAAATGTAAAGGAAGCCACCATGACTTAAAATCAGTCCCCTCTACAGCACTTCATGCTACCCGTTTAGACTTACCCAGTTTGTGTACTGTGCAATAAGAATCTCATTTTAGCCATTTACATTTTTGTGAAAGAACTAAAAAAATGTTTAAAACAGGTTTTCAAACTTTACTTTTTGAACCTGAGATCTAATTAATAATGAAAACAATGTAGTTTATAACTTCTATGTTTAAGTATGCCAGGACTTACGCTAGCTAGATCTGAGTAGAATAATTAAATCAGCTACATCATGAAACAGTATAATGAGGTGTATTTCCAGTTATGTATTATCTGTAAAGCATTCCTTAAAAGATATTTTTTGTATTATAGACGATATTTATTACCAGAAAGAATCATTGCAATGATAAGAAATCACCAAGATACCCTTAACAAGCCTTCAACAAGACTGCAAAGGAATTAGATGATTTCAGATGTTTTTCTTGCCATTTCATTTACTTCTGGGGTTATAAGAGTTGCAATTTTTGTGATGTTATTGATAGCACAGAAATTACAGATTATGCATCTATGAATATTGAATTATATGTGAGGTGTAAAACTTGCATTGTTCTTTCTCGTTGTAATGAAGATCACATGTATCTTTGATTTTTATAAAATATTCACAGTAGTACTGTATGTAACCAAGCAGTGCAATCAGATCTAAATTATTCACATTAATATTGTTCTCACCCATAGTATTCTCACCTTTTGAATTTTTGCAGCACATTTTCCTGACTTCTTATTTGCATATAAGAGAACCCACCAGAAAACTACTTTTCTTTGTGTTTGAAAAAAAATGTTATAAATTTGCATTGCAAAGAAAAACTACTATAGGAACATTCAACATCCTATTCAAATTCAGTTTAAATTAGTGAACAGCAAAACCAGGCAAAATAAAATGAGAATTTTTAGGAAGTAAAAATGAATAGTTCAGTAAATGCTATTTAAAATGGTGAAACAATAGAGGAACTACAGAGTGTAGTTCTCTGGTGTGTTGAAAACAGTTCTGATGGCAATAATTAATGAGTTTGATTGTTTATAACTTCCATGCAATTTTCTGTATGGCAGGGGATTGTCTTTAGATTTTTCCCACGTCATTTTTATTATTAGATAGTTAGTTGTCCCCAGAAGTCTCAGCTGAGATCACGACATCTTTGTATTAGGAGCTTTATAAAAATATGTGGAAAGACAGCTCTTAGCCAAAAATTCAAGTTTGAATTCTGAAAAGTGGCAAGAGAAATAGAAAGTAGTGGCTTACTGAGTGTTGTACAGCAGGTTAGTGGAGGAGAAAGATCTACAAGCCAAGTGTACTGTTTTCAAGACCAGAGGCCAGACATGGTCTCCATGACTTGATAAATGTTCAGAGAACAATAACACGATGTTATGAATAATATAATGACAACAGCTTCTTTTGCTAGATCTTCACAAACAAACACAGTGCTACTCATGAGAGATCTTCCTGAAAGAGTTGTGGTTTTTGACAACATCGGGGAATATCAGGGGTTCCTTTTTCACCAGCTACTTGACTGCTGTAGTTTTTAGCTTTGAATGCTGAACGTATATGGAGACCAAACAGTGGATATGAGCACAGTGAGGGAGTGGGTGATATGTTTCAGTTGTGTCAACAGCAGTCACCTCCTCTGTGACTTTTAAGTGCAGCAGGCAGGCTCTTGTTCATCACTGGTGAAAATGCATAGCTAATGGTGTCAAAAAATAGTGTTTTGTAGCTGAGAATTGTCTCTATCTTTGTATCTGTTATCATTTACATGAGTAACTCTGGGAGTGACCTATGTAATAAAGTTCAGGGGGTTTTGGTCAAGACAGTTTTCCTGGTTTTCTATGTTGAAGTTTGTGCATGCATACATTATCTTGTTTCCAGAATGTATTTAAAATTGTTAAATTTACAAGGAAACTTATTTTGCTTATAGTGTCTTCTCTGAATATTCTAATATAAAGTACAATGTAATATTAAGAATTTAAGGAAGTGAACGCTATCTGACTGATAGCCTCAGCTGCATGTGCTCATTTCAAAAAGCATTTTCTAGAACTCCAGAGAATTGCCCACATATCTCCATAGTGTGTTCCTATCCAAAAGGGTGTTATTTCAATCATGTGTGATGGAGACAATCAAAGTAGCAATGGCTATGGATGCAGATGGTTTGTTCACTAGAAATTGTACAGAGTTCAGTAACAATGGTTTTTTTCTTCAGTCTAGCTTAACATATGGTAGCTATTGATTTTAAATATGAAATTTCTGCTAGTTAATGTCAAGCTCTAGGTGTCCAGAATGGAGTTCATTATTCCCTTTCATCTTGAGAAAAGAACTGAGCTTTAACTGTGAGCAGTATTTAACTGGATTCTCTTCTTGCCTGAACTGTTACTGTAATATGATCAAAAGTAAGAACAGGTTAAAAAATAGTAACATAAATCTTAGCTGTAAGAGCTGGCCTATATTTGGCTGCTGTTTAAATGACCTCCTTCTTACAGAATAAGTTTTCACTCTTACAAGATATGCATATTTTTGACATGTCTGTTATCAAATATAACTAAAGAAAACCTAGCAGCCACATGAGATAATTTCTTTCATATCACTTCCATCTAAATAAATTGATGTAAATGGAAGGACCTACTGGCAGGTGGAATTTGCATACGTACTAACAAAATCAAATGCACTTCAAAAGAGTGTGAGGCTAAATGAGCAGAAAAAGTGTCTTCCATACTTTGAAAAATCTTCCCCGAAAATAATGTGGCTATTTCAATTTCAGAAATGGTAGGATTTACATGGTTTGTTACCTCAGAAAGAGAAGTAAAACAGCAACCAAACCTGTATTCATATAATTAAGGAAGTTTGTTTTCATATTTTTTGATTTTAGGAGTGTAAACCAGTTGTGCTTACCTTGTCTTTTCTCTTTTCTTTTCTTTTTTTTTTTTTCACTGTATTAATAGGGAAAATTGTTCCGATAGAAACTTATTGATTGTGATAAAGAACTATACATTACTTGTCCTACACTCCTCACAATAGTCGATATTTAACTGGTGAGAAATATGTTCTGGCTGACACTTACCAAACAAAAGCACACTAGTTATTTGTTGTTTGAGTTTGCTCTGTACATGGCCTTGAAAGTTCATTTCTTTGACATAATATAATGATTCATTCTCTTGCTTTGCAGTTTGTATATGACTAGGTACTTAAAAAGTCAATATTGAATTTCCAAGCACAAATCCACATACGATTACAGCAGAGCTCCACTATCAGAGTGTTATGTTAAGAAATGTATTGGTATGTTTGATATCTATAAAGATGTGAAGTTATAATTTGGCTTATTATCAAGATTTTAATATGTATTACTTTGGTTTTGTTGATAATCATTTTTTAGAATGTATAACTCTTCTGAGTCTAGATGCACTCTAAGTGAAAAACAAAAAAGTGAATTATTGCTGGAAGAATCATCAAACCAGGAGTAACTGTATGTTATGAAACATAATTCTCTTTGTTCTTTATTTAAGGGTTAAAGCCAAGTGATCCAGCCATGACCGGCAAAACACAGACCAGCAACGTCACCAATAAGAATGACCCGAAGTCCATCAACTCTAGAGTCTTCATCGGCAATCTGAACACAGCCATTGTCAAAAAAGGTGACATCGAAGCAATCTTTGCAAAGTATGGGAAAATAGTTGGCTGCTCTGTGCACAAAGGTTATGCATTTGTACAGTACATGAGCGAGAGACATGCCAGGGCTGCAGTGGCAGGAGAGAATGCCAGGATCATCGCAGGGCAGCCACTAGGTAAGTGCTTCCTCACATCACTCAAATACTGTTTTCTCTTTCCTTTCTATGTTATCTGCTGCTGTTACCTTAGAGATTAGTAAGTTTGTTTTACCACTGTTCCCTCTAAGTGTATTTTCAGTGTGTTGGGTCTGGCAGAATTTTGGAAGTACTACATGTTACCTAGATACTAGTTTTGATTGTTTTGAGTGTTTGTAATTCTCTATGTGAACCCACTGCAGAGAACATGATTAATTAGGTGAAGAAAATACAAGTATTTTCTCTTAAGCTCTACTAGTAAATTTAATGTGATATAATAAGTCTTGACTAATAGGTGTGGCTATTTTGCCTTTAATGAATCTAAAATAACATCCAGTCCAGTGGTGTGCCAGATTTTAGACAGAAGCAAAAGAATGAGTTTTGTTAGTCCTTGAAATTGTACCAAATGAAACTGTAATGTAGTTACTTGTTTAGACAAGTTTATTACAAAAATCTCAGGTTGAAGTTATTCCCACATAATGTTGTAGATACCGTTCCTTTGAATTACAAACTAAAAAAAGTGTAGCATTTTTATTTTCTAGTACTTTGTCTTGAATATTTGTGTATTTCTGTATTTTCTTATTTGTCGTGGTTTAATCTGACAGGTGGCTCAGCATCAGCTCACTCTCCCCTTTCCCAGTGGGAAGGGGAAGATAATCGGGGAAAAAAAAAAAAGCAGAACTTGTGGGTTGAGATAAAATGATTTACTAAGAGAAAATGAAAAGAATAATAGTTATGACTACACACACACATATATATAAAAATTTATATAACAAGTGATGCACAAGCAATTGCACACCACCTCCCGACCAGTTCCCAGCTCATCTCCTGTGCAGGGGGTGGTGCACAAATGGCCTTGGCTCTGTACAACATTGCTTAGCAGCAAGTATAAAGAACAGTGTGTTAGCAACATTGTTTTTCTCCTAGAACCAAAAACACAGCATCATACCAGACTCTCTGAAGTAAAGGATTCCATCCCAGCTGAAACTATGACATTACTGAAACCTGTTATCTTTGAAAGCTATTTGCATTTAGATATGGAGGCTGGCAATGATGAAATCAGTACAGTACTAACCCCACTATCACATGTATAGTACTTATGGACATATGGATGTACTTCATTAGACATCTGATATATTGCTCAAATCAAACCCATATATGTAATGGTTATGCCAGGAAAAGGTGACGTGAAACTAGTTCTTTGGCTGTAACAAGTCATAAAGAATGGACATGGCTTATTCATTTTCAGTTTCTCAGACAGTGGAAATCTTTATTTCTGATTATTTGTACTTTATTTCTGATTATTTGTAGAAACTGAGGTATTTGTGTTAGGTATGTTGTTATTTTGTCACAGTTGCTAAACAGTAATTTTAAATTTTATAACCCCTGTGTTTTTTGGGTTAAAAAAAAAAACTGATTAAAAAATTCAATTACATTTTAGGGGTGATTATTGCTTTTTTAGGAGAAGTTATATATATGAGTGAAATAAAAGAACTCAAGTGAAAAAAACAAGGCTGCAAAGTCAGTCTGTGAGATGGCATTATTAGAAGATGTTTCCTGGAGCCGTAGTCTCCAAGCAATAGGCCATGTAATGCCATCAGTGCATTATTTACAGCTCCTTGCACACTGGTCTGACCAGATTTTTTAAACTGTGTTTTCCTAAGGCAATAAATCTGTTATTACTATGACTGCTGTTGTTAGTCTCTTTTAGCCTTTCTTGTGGAGTCTATAATATGCCAAGTGCTTTGTGGAAGGTGCTCTTCCCCTACTCAAAGTACTTTTGTGCTTTGGACAAAAGACAGGTGGACTTGGTGTAAAGGAAATTAAGGGATCGTCAATTCTTGGACTATGCAAACCCTTTCATAATAATGGAAATTTTATCCAGTACTAAGTTAAATATGTATAATATTAAAATGTTTTGGTTATTCTGCCAAGTTATGTGATGGCATATTTCATTCTTCAATTCCTGAAATATCAAGGAATATAATGAGTAAGCCAGGTGAAATTTTATTGTAACTTTAGCAGGCCTGAACTATATTGTCTATACAAGAAATATAGTTGTCATTGGTATTTTTGACAAAGGAAATGATTTTGTAAAAGTGATACTCCTTGTTAGACAAACTACTTCTATGAATTCTTTTTATTGGCAATAGGCATTAACAGTTGCCTCAAAACAGTGAGGAGCTAATAGATAAAATTTGCTTGGCATTATGAACAAGAATAATAATTTATGTGGAAACTGTTCTTTTGAATGGAAGGAAGTAGCAGGTGGACACATTACTGTGAAATTACTTGATAATTTACAGATGAAAGAAGACAGCTCTACATCCTGAGAGCCTTACATTCTGAGGAAAACATTATTTTATATCAGTAGTCAAGATATGGTAAGGGGACAAGAAAAGCCTTTTATAGATGTACAGATAAACTTTATTAACATAGGTAGATTTTATTTTAAATGGATTTAGAGTATATTAATGATATAATGAGGGCAGGATGGTCATCAGTTGTCAAAAGCTGTTTGAAAAAAATGAATATTTGAAGATTATCCCACAGTATATGCCTGATAGAAGCTAGTACTCAAGTACCTCACAGAAGAAAGAATAATTTTGACTGTATTATGAATTTACATCAGTTCTTTCATATTTTATGGCAAATTATCAATTACAGTTAGTTCCTATCTTCCATAAAGTCATGCCATTCAAAACCGTGATGTTATTTATAGCAGCTTTAGCAGTGTTAGCCAGAAATTGTTTTTGTGTTTGTAACTGAAGTGAAAAATTAATCTCTAATTTAACAATTAAACAATTGTTAACAATTGTTAACAATTAAACAAGTTAAACAATTCATTGATAATGATGCACTTCCAATCCAGTTTTAGGCAAAGGAACTGCATGAATGTACATTAGAGTCCTGTCTAAATATGTCTTCTAAGGTGGGCTTCCAAAGTGTTAGGCTTCATATTTGGCTTACAAGTACATGACAAGTTGTTTTTTTAAAAAAATTCCTTACAAGTACAAATCTAAAGCATTGACCAGCTTTTGTCTGGGTCATTGTCATTGGCCTGCTCATCTCCTCATACAACTCTCACTTTCTACCGATATGCTTGGTAACCAGAGCTGTGTAATGGCTATTCCATGGATATTGCTTCAGGGAAGTGGAATTCATGAGCTATGTGGTTCTTTCCAAGATTTCTGATCCAAGAAGTACAACATGCATGGAAAATCCATGAGAAAGGGACCTTAAAGTACTTATCATGAAGTTCATGCACTTTCTGGAAGTGATATTAAGCATTCAAGGGTATAGCACTTTTTCCTGACATATAGCAAGACAGGGACTTGTCAGTATTAGGCACAGGAGTCTGTTTCACAATGATAAGTTTGTGAATTCCTTCATGCTGGAGCCAAGAAGGTGTTCAGATTAGTATAAAAACTGCAAATTATGTTCTCAGTTGTGGCAACACACCCACAAAATCTATTCTGCTGTAAACACTTCAAAAGTTTTTATCTATTTAAACATATCTTCAAGTTACCTCTTTGCCACATGGGGCAGAGAGATAGTGTGAGCAGGAATTATTCTGAAGAAGTACCATGTTTCTCCCATTACCTCTACACATCTATGGTAAGAGGATGACTAGTGACCTGCTTGCTCCAAAGAAAAATCTTCCACGTGGAGAGGAATAACTGCACACATCAGTACAAGTTAGGGTCTGACTTGCTGAGGAGGAGCTCTACAGAGACGGACTTCGGTGTCCTGGTGGACAACACATTGGCCATGAGCCAGCAGTGTGCCCTCGTGGCCAAGAAGGCCAATGGTATCCTGGGGTGCATTGAAAAGAGTGTGGCCAGCAGGTCGAGTGAGGTGATCCTCCCCCTCTACTCTGTCCTGGTGAAGTCAGATCCAGAGTGCTGTGTTGAATTCTGGGCTCCCCATTTCAAGAAAGACAGGAAATTTCCATGGAGTCCAATGGAGGGCCACAAAGATGATTAGGGACTTGGAGTATCTCCCTTGTGAGGAAAAGCTGAGAGACTTGAAGCTGTTCAGTCTGGAGCAGAGAAGACTGAAGGGGGATCTTATTAATGCTTGTAAAAATCTAATGGACAGGAGTCAAATGCATGGGCCCAGGCTCTTTTTGATGGTGCCCAGCGACAGAACATGGGCAATGAATGGGCACAAACTGGAACATGGGAAGTTCCATATGAATATGAGGAAAAACTTCTTTATTGTAAAGATGACAGAGTACTGGAGCAAGCTGTCCAGAGAGACTGTGGATATTCAAAAGCCTCCTGGACACTTTCCCATGCAATCTACTCTTGAGAACCTATGTTAGTAGGCGATCTCCAGGGGTCTCCTCCAACCCCTGTGATTCTGTAATTCTGTGATCATAATGTACATAGTGTATATATTGTACACAATGTCTCTTTGATTAGTTTATAGTTCGTAGACTTATACTTCATCATTATATGGCACATTTGTTTCCTTATTCACACACATTTTTTCACACTTTAATGACAGAACAAATTTTTTATTTAGACCAGAATAAGTGCCAAGCCACCTTCATAGGCTCCATGAGAAAGCAAATTAAATACTCACTGGCTTGGTAGCTTTTTTCTCTGCTGTTGCTGTTTTTAAATCACTATAGAGTATCATTTTCAAATGCTGAGAAAAAGGGAACAGCTTATTGTGTCAAGAGTGTGAAAGACACTGTAGTTCTTCAGTTGATGCCCTTTTTAAATAATAAATTAGTTCCAATGTAACTTCAATCCTGTTTTGTTGCTGTAAGTATTATTCACGTATGTCTGCCTTCAGGTCTAAATTAGATGCAGTCTCCAAGTGAGCATATACTGACATATAGCCTCGGGTAAGATGGTGGTTTCAGATAATTATTTTGGGTGATATACTCTATTGCACATTCTTCTGAGAAGCGCAGAAGTCCCACAGGGGCTTTCTAAATGATGACTACCCAGTAGAAAATATCCAAGGAGGAGAGAAGGTAATAAAGAGAGCCTTTAGAGAGACGTGACATATACCTTTGTTGTAAATGGAATTGATGTGACAATAGGGCTATTTTTCCTTTTGTTTCCCTTGTTTCTACTCAAAACAGATCTTCCCTATAATTGTAATGTCTTGCAACACTGAAGAGCTTAACTAAGTATTTGTAGAACTGGGACTTTTCAGAGTGAAGCAACTCTTTATTTCAATCTGAAGTTCCAGACAACATTAATTATGTCAAGAATGTTTACATGCAGAAAGAATAAATACTTACACTTCTCTAGTAAACTCATTTGTTCAATAATTAACTTTGGCTTGAAAATTGACAATTATTCAAATTTATTTAGTGACTAAACTTTCTTTAGATAGAAAATTCAAAATTGAATTAGTGATTGTTCAGTTTTAACTTTGTCATCATCTTTCAGTCAGTAGCATGCAAGTACAGCAATCCTACAAGACTTCATTGGTACAACTATAACTCATGATTTATGGAAACAATCCTGTTACTTACTTGTCTCCAGCTATCATAACAGTAGGATATAGTTGTGTGAGTGTAGACTATTTCCTCATCATCCAGCCCTCAGGCATGAGCAGACTATTACAGAACTTCTAAAAAATTATCACTCTTCCACAACTTAGTTCAAAGGTTAGATTTTACCCACTAGAATTGTCTTTTCAACCTCATTTTCAATCTCTTCCCATATTTGGGAACAGGCGTGATCCTTTCTCAGCTTATTCCTGTATGCAGAACAGGGACCCTGCCTAAATCAGTAGGTTTCCACCTTCTTGATGCCTACTCATGCCCTTGTGGTACATAACAACTGACATTAATACGAAGTCTCACTGTAGAGTATAATGGATAATCACTGATCATTGCTTGTGGGGGTCTTCTGATAATGGACAATTTCTATATGTCCATTCTCACTGCACATTTTGATCTCACTGAATACTTAACAACGTGTCATAGTTTTATGATTTTTGTTATTGGTATTCCACATCGTAACATCATGTAGTGTACTGGGAGTTAAAGAGTTAATGCTCCAGTTCCATCGATTGTCAATATTTCCAAGTACCTTTTTCAGAAGAGAAAGAATGAACTACATATCCCAGAAGATTTCACTGTTCTGTTTCCATTTTCAGTTCAGAGGGAAAGATAAAACTGTTTGGGAGTCATTTTTCTGCTTGTCTCTACATTTTGTACTTCCTAGCCATCTCGCCTTCAGCATTAAGGCCTTCAGTTTTTGGACACTCTCTCTCACTTTATTGGATTTATTAGCTTCAGTACCAATTATATTGTATTATATTGTGTTATCTCACATTCCACTATCATATTTATCATATCATATCATATCATATCATATCATATCATATCATATCATATCATATCATAGAATGGCCTGGGTTGAAAAAGTCCTCAAAGATCGTCTAGTTTCAACCCCCTACTGTGTGCAGGGTCACCAACCACTAGACCATGCTGCCCAGAGCCACGCCCAATTTAGTAAATTAGTTTTCTCCCTTAGCTTGTTGCCACTGTTTTGTTTTTAGGCCTATCTCCCTACCTTTTCCCTACCCCTTTCCCTCTCTTCTGGAGCAGGAGTCTGTGGGTCCCTCCACCCCATTAGTCGCAGAACCAGGTGGAATTGGGCCAGCACCATGACACACTATATACATTTTATTGTTACATCAGTAAAGTTCATTGTGACTATAGTCCTCAGCCACAACTATGTTAACAGTGGTGCAATCCAACTGACTTTCTTTATGTTCTTGAACCCAAAAAGATGGTTAACCCTAGTCATCTCTCCACAGTCCTATTAGATTGATTGATTGATTTTTTTTGTTTTGTTTTAATCAATCTTCTCATCCTTCCTGTAGTAACACTGATGTGAACGATTTCAGGTGCTATCCATGCATATAAAGCAACTCATATAAAAGAAAGAAGAGTTATTTTTAACAATCATCAATCAGCTGTTCAGGGTAGGACATCATTGCACAATATATGCCTTTTTCCAGAAGGGCAAACTGAATGTTTCATCATGTAATTAAATCCATATCTTAGCTGAATGAGCCACTCACATAGGCTGACAATAGCTAGAATGAGAATGAGTGAGTTTTACTCCTGATATGTAACAAAATACTCTGTTTCACTCTTTCCAGGACTTGATCACTTGGAGTAATTATGAAAACCAAAACTCCAATTTAGATCTGACATTCTGGCAGAACTAAAACTTTCGTATGTTCAGAAAAGTACGAAGTACATACTGAGAAATAAGTTGTAGCTATCAGGTGAACCCATGCGAGAATATCTTGACTTTTCATTGTTTTAAATCTTCTGTGAAATTCTTCATGTATTGCTAAACTATAATAAATACAGAGTTGTGCCTGTCACAAATTTTTGTGTTCTGAATAATGCTTGTTTGCATTAATAATGATTACTTGCCATCAGCAAATGTTCTTATAAGAAAAGCTTCCTATCAATATAGTATATGTATATAATACATTATATACATTGGACTATGTCTTTTTCATCCTTAAAATCGTGGTCAGCATGCTATTACAAGATCTTTCTTTGTCCTTGTCTGCTGCTTGATGTGTGTGTAACATAGAAATTTGTCTGCATTAAATGCTACTTCCCTAGTCGGATCACCACTGGGTTTCATAAAAAGCTACACTTTTAATCTCTTACATGCACTTGCAAAAAATATGTACTTGTTCATGAATCTATCAGACATATCCATTGTAATCCCATAAATACTTTTACAAAATCTTTAGCCAGCATTGCCTTGAAGTTTCCAGTACTTCAGCATTTACTCCTCATGTACCTTGATGAAATTTGTTCTGTATTTCATTCTGAACTGTCATAATATCATGCAAAGATAAAATTGCTGTCATAATAGGCTCTTTCATAGGATTTTTTTTAGCGTCTCATGTGGGATGTACTATATAAATACAAGAATTATCTCTAGAATACTCTGCAACTTTTGTTGTTTTAGTCTGAGGAGGTTTCATGATTTCTACAACTTCATATTTTTGCTTAATCTAGGTTGGTTCAACTTAAACTCAGTTCAATTCCTTCACTTCAAATAGAAACATTTAGTCTGATACTTTCTTCTTGATTATTTGACAATACTTTCTTCAGTAGCTGACCAAGAACCACCTGTGTTGGTGCCTCTAATATCGTATCACCTGGTGCTTATCATATCTCCACATTTTCTCATTCTTTTGGCACATGGAAATATTTTTATCTGCTCAAGGATGTACAGGAAATATACAAGTCATATGATTTATCATCTAAATCTGCCTCATTAATATTTACCTTTCTAATCTGCAATTGGAAGTATGTTTGTTTTTTTATCAGGTATTCAGAATATTAAGGATGACAGAAGAGAGTAATGCTATTATATATTGTATATTGTGGAATCCAGGTAAATCCCAGCCTTGCTATTTGTCTTCTATACTATAGTTGTTAACTCCATGAAATAGATTCCCCTCCCAGTATCACATAGCCATTTGGAGGAGAAAGTATAGCTACTAATATTCCTCCCACAAGACTACCAGTGTAGCAAAAAAAAAAAAAAAGTGCTTAACCTGATAATAGTCTCAGTTTGTGGAGTCAGAAAATTTGTGTGATGAACTTTTAGGATCACTCTCTTTCTTTCTCTTCTTAACAGCAAGGTCAGCTAAAATGCAAGTATTCTTAACTGAGATGAGAAATGCTTGTGAAGGTGTATTTGCTGTCTCAGATTTCATTTCATGTCTTAAGTCTATTTTCCTTTCACAACTAAGGAAAACACAGTAGAGGTATTCTGTTTCTTTCTCATATAGGGGAAAAAGTTAATACTAACATCTTAGTAAAAATCCAATTATTTTTCAACACTTAATAAAGACAAAGTAAAATTCAAAGTCAAAAAGAGAGACTGACAAATGAAGTGCTCAAATTCTATACTACTACTCCTCCTTCCCCTGAAACAAACTTTAGTTCTTAATCATTACAACTGTTTAACTGACCAACTTTAGCCTCTTCTAGAAAATTGATAGCAGTTCAAGCAGACTGTTTGCAGGTTGATTTGTTTGTTTTCATGTCAGGACTTGTAATTTCAAAAGGCCAACTGAAAAACAAGTAGGGTGGTTTTTTTTAGTATAAAGTTTGATATTTTCAAATCTGTTCTAAATTGTATAAAGATCCTCTATAACTTGCAGAATACCTTGCACTGCTTACAAAATGTTAATGTACCTATAAGACACTGCCCATGTTCAAATCTAGACAGGAATTTCTAATTTGACATAAGTATAGGCACATGAGTCCAGGCCTTTGTCCTGTCAGGTAGTAGGGAGCTGAAAACATACGCCAGCTTGATGACAAGCTGGTTAACTTAGCTATCTTTATGCCCCACATTAATGCACAGCAACGTCTCTGCTAGCACAAGAAAGATCTCACTCACTTCAGTATTTTATGACATTTTTGCAGTCTAGTTCTGTTCCTTGTTTATCTAGTCTTCTTCCCCATGTGAGTGCTCACTGGTATGATATTGTTCAAACACTTTTGTGATGATCATAGTTGTTCCTAAGCATTGTTAAAATCTCATTGAAAAGAGATGATTTCAAATTGGCTGCTGTGGTAATTTGCTGCAGACATCTGTACCGCTTCTCCTACTACTTGCAGTTAAATGGAAAATTCTAAGTCTCTTGTGCTTCCTTTCATTTTGCTCCTGATGCTTCATACAAATACAAAAGCGAAAGGAACAGAACTTTGGTAAGTTTGAAGTGTAGTAGTAACTTCCAAGTTTTTTGTTTGGAAGGTATATAATGTTTTTTAATTTTACTACTATATTAAGTTTTCTTCGTGAAATTTGTGTTTGTTTAATTAGTCTTTCAGGCAAGAAACACAAACTTTGTATAAAAATAGCAAGTTTGAAACAAGCAAATTTTAAAGTAGCTACTAAATTACAGCAAAACCCTTGCTTGACAAAATCTGAAGCAGTTTCAGGAGGTGATTCACTTCTCTCAGCTGTACTCTATGTGATAAAACAACATCCCAAGTTTTTTTTCTGTTTTCTATTATTTGCTCAGCAAGATTTTATCTCTTGATCTAATCCTGTTGTAAAATTGTTTAATTATAGAACAATTTAGTCTGGAAAGGGACCATATTTAGTTCAACTTCTTGCTTAAAGCAGGGCTGTTCAGGCTGTTTTTTTAGCCACTCTGTCATTCTCTCATGCAGTCTGCATCTCCTAGTCTTTGGCTGCAAGGGTATTATGGCAGATCTTGTAAAGTACCTTGTTGAAGTCAAGGTGAAGGTTTCAGTCTGGAGAAGAGGAGGCTCAGGGGGGACCTTATCACTCTCTATAACTACCTGAAGGGAGGTTGTAGTGAGCTGGGGGTCGGCCTCTTCTCTCTTGTAACTAGTGACAGGACGAGGGGGAATGGCTTCAAGTTGCGCCAGGGGAGATTTAGGCTGGACATTAGGAAACACTACTTTTCTGAAAGAGTGGTCAGGTGCTGGAATGGGCTGCCCAGGGAGGTGGTGGTGTCACCGTCCCTGGAGGTGTTCAAGAAACGTTTAGATGTTGTGTTGAGAGACATGGTTTGGTGGGGTTATTGTTGGTAGGTGGATAGTTGGACTAGGTGATCTTGTAGGTCTTTTCCAACCTAGCTAATTCTATGATTCTATGAAGAGCATTTATGCTATGTCTTCCCCCATCCAGTCAGCCAGTCATCTCAACATAGAAAGTTCATCATTTTGGTCAGGCATTATTTACCCCACTAAATCTGCTGGCTTCTCATAGTTATCATTACCTTCATATACAAGAAGTTGACATATATATGGTTGGAGCAGTGACAGATTCATTGTCTTGCTTCAAAGTGCATGTATCAGGCAGAGAACTACCACATGGGGACCTCCAGAAACCCTTCAGTACTTGATCTTCTTATAGTCCCTTTTTCACTTGGACATTTTACAAGTTCTGCCTCTTTGATAACTTAACTTAGGCTTGTAAGGAGGATCTGGGGAGCTACAGGCCCATTAGCTAGGAAAGGCTATGGAGCAGATCATCTTGAGTGAGATGACATGGCCTGTGTGAGACAGTCAGGGGATCTGGCCCAGCCAACACGGTTTCATGAAAGGGAAGTTCTGCTTGGCCAACCTGATCTCTTACTATGATCAAGTGACCCACCTGGTGGATAAGGGAAAGGCTGTTGACGTAGTCTACCTAGACTTCAGCAAAGCCTTTGACACTGTCTCCCACTGTATTCTCCTAAAGAAACTGGCAACTTGTGGCTTGGACAGGTACACTCTTTGCTGGGGTAAAGAACTGGCTGGAGGGCCAGGCACAGAGAGTGGTGGTGGAGTTAAATCCAGCTGGTGACCGGTCACGAGTGATGTTCCTCAGGGGTCGGTATTGAGGCCTGTCTTCTTAAATACCTTTATTGATGACCTAGACGAGGGGATTGAGTGCATCCTCAGTAAGTTTTCAGATGACACCAAGCTGGGAGGAACAGTCAATCTGCCTGGGAGTACAAAGGTCTACAGAGGGGTCTGGACAGGCTGGATTGCTGGGCTGAAGCCAGTGGGATAAAATTCAACAAGACCAAGTGCCAGGTCCTGCAGTTTGACCGCAACTACTCCAGGCAGTGCTGCAGGCATGGGACAGAGTGGCTGGAAAACTGTGTGGAAGAAATGGACCTGGGGATGTTGGTTAATGCTCAGCTAAATGGGAGCCAGAAGTGTGCCCAGGTGGCCAAGAAGGCCAATGGCATCCTGGCTTGTATCAGAAATAGTGCCGCCAGTGGGAGCAGGGAAGTGATTGTTCCTCTCTACTCAGCACTAGTGAGGTTGCACCTTGAGCACTATGTTCAGTTTCTGGCCCCTCACTACAACACAGACATTGAGGCCCGGGGGCATGTTCAGAGATGGGCAACGAAGCTGGTGAGGGGTCTGGAGCACAAGTCTTAGGAGGAGCAGCTGAAGGAACTGGATTGTTTAGTCTGGAGAAGAGCAGGCTCAGGAGAGACATTATCGCTCTCTACAACTACCTGAAGGAAGGTTGTGGTGAGATGGAGATGGCTTCTTCTCCTGCGTAATTAGCAACAGAACTAGAGGGAACAGCCTCATGTTGTGCCAGAGAAGATTCAGGTTGTGCATTCCAAAAAATTTCTTCTCCAAAAGAGTGGTTGGGCACTGGAATGGGCTGCCTAGGGAAAAGGTTGAGTCACCATCCCTGGAGGTGTTCAAGAAGCGTTAAGATATTGTACTAAGGGACATGGTTTAGCCAGGAAATATTGGCGGTAGGTGGACAGCTGGACTGGATAATCTTGGAGGTCTTTTCCAACCTTGGTGATTCTGTGATTCTATAATCTCCTACCCAAGAAGTGTCTGTCTCTGTCTGCGCCTAACCCATTGTTCCTGGTTTTCACTTCATAGATGTATATGGCATTTATTACATCCTGGAAATGTTTCCCTCATTCAAAAATTCTGTTAAGTTTGTACTACTGCTAAAGCGAGAATCATTGGCTATGGACAGGGAAACAAATATCTAGGGTAGGATAAAGTTTTTAAAAATTGAATTCCTTTTCTTAAAATGCGTTTTAAAATCACAAAGGTTTGTTTAGACCAACAAATAGGATACTTCAAACAAATGTGGCTTTAGAAATTCAGGAAAGAAATCTAAAAATTTTTTTTGTTTGTTTCTTTTTACATATCTTGTATAATTTGTTTACGTAAAAAAAATGGGACAAAATATTATTCTAGAGCAACATGGAGTCACTTCTAACAAACACATCTAGCATTAAAATTACTATTTGCCTTTGCCCGGCTTTAAAAATTAAGCTTGGTGCTAAATAATCTTGTTGCAGTTCCAGCAATTGCCGATGTTTGACAGGTTCTAGTTTTGGTTTGACACAGCAAAGAAATGCGACATCTGTGTAAATAAATCCAGATCTTTGTCTTAGGTAAATTATTGAAGTCATAAGAGTGCAGCAGCTTATTTTGGTTTGGTTTTAAGTACACATGATTATAAAATATATTATTCTAAATTTCATTGAAATCATTCTATTATTCTGAATATGATTATTAAACAAAAAATATTAGCAAAGCTTTAACATGGCAACTGATTTCCTATCTAAACCATTGTCTTGCTCCAATTATCAGGGTGAGAGGAGGTTCTTTGTTGTATCTATACCTGACGTGAGATTAAGAAACAATGGTTCAAATGTTGGTCTGACCAGTTTATTACAAATCCTAGGCAATCAGGGAGATGGAGAGGGGAAGGCCAGCAATTATTACAAATTAGGATGATGGGGAAGGGAAAGCAGGCAATAGGAAAAGACCAAGAATTATGTAAATCAAGGATAGTCACCACCAAATATCCAGCAGCGTCCCATTGCACACCATTCCAGCAGGTCTCAGGTAGCAGGCCCAGGAGAGTCTGGCAGCAGGAAGGTATCACATCATAAGGCATCTGATGTCAGACACAACCTCTTGGTTGTAGGTCCCTTTTTTTATCCTCTTCTTCTGCCAGTGTGGCATTCTTGGGCACTTAGGTAAGAGTCATGTGCAGCACCCCTGAGCATGTGGGTATGGTTATCTCCCTTGACATGAGCCCACTCAGAAGACTGCTTCATGGGCATTAAGCTGTCACTTATCTCTCTCTCTCATTGCCCCTGGCCTGCAAATCTTCAGACAAAGAATTTCTCAAACTTTGACCAGGACCTGCCTGGACTTGTCCATCTGCGTCCAACAGTAAGCTTTGAGACAATGGTTTAAAGAAAAAAAAAAAAAAGGAATAATCTCTTACAAGCGTGTGCATAATAATGCTATGTCCCAGCCTGTACTTGTCAAGCAACTATTTATGAAGTTCTCAAAGTGAACTCAACTAAAGCTTAAACCATCCCAACCTTACCTGAATTTTGATTCTGCGTACGTTGCGCTGAAAGTAATGCCTCCTATTTGTTTCAGTGGAAACTACAACAGTTAGAGCGAGCACAAGAACACTGTTTGGTAAAGCAAATTCTCAGCTAGAAAACACTATTTTTTCAACGTAGTCACCACCATTAGATATGCATGAACAGCAATGAAGAGCCTGCATGCTACACTTGTAAAAATCTGTACCAGCAGAGGTGACCCAATATTTCACAGCTGCTATGACATCATTGCTAGAAAAATGCTTCCCACACAGTTCATCTTTCATCAGCTCAAACAGATGGAAGTCAGAAGGTGCCAAATCCAGACTATATGGTGGATATGGCAGAACAATCCAGCCAAAATTGGCAGTGTACTCCAGGGTCTTCAAAATGGTGTGGGGCCTGATGTTATTCTGTCACTAGAGAAAGACTGTCTTCTTCTCTAGCCTAACACTGGAAGTCGGAGCCTTCACCATATTCAGTGTTGCAATGTAGCAGTCAGAACTGATGGTTTGTTCCAGGAAGTACAAAGGAATTACCCCCTTCCTTATCCAAAAGACTGTGCATCACTTTACTTCTCGAGGGCTGTGTCTTGAATTTATTCTTCAATGGGAATTCTCATTGCCACTCCACGGACTGCCATTTTGATTCCAGCTCGTACTAGTGGCATCCCATCTCATCGCCAGTAATGATGCAATCCAGGAAACTGTCACCTTCAGCCTCGTATTGGCTCAATAGACCCTGACAAGCTTGCATACAGTGTTCTCGATGTTTCTGTGTAAGCATTTATGGGACACACATGGTGCAAATGTTGTGATATTCCAATGTTGCCACCATAGTTTCCAATGCATTAAAGCCAGTATTCAGCTCCATACCCAGTTCCCTGGTCGGAATCCACCAATTCATGCTGATAAGCTGATCAAGACACTTAATTTCATGATGTTACAGCTGTGCATGGCCATCCGGAATGTGGCTTGTTTCATGTTGCTGTCACCACTGCTGAAAGGCAGCACCCACTGCCTCACTGTGCTCACATACACTGTTTGTTCTCCATAAACATTCAGCAGGTATCAATGAATGCCAACAGGTGACATTTTTGCCACATCAGGAATTCAATGACACACCTTTGCTTCATACACAATTCCATGTCAGACACTATTGTGTCAGATTGCCCCTCTTCTACCATCTGTCACACAGCAACAAAATATAATGGAATAATGGTGGGAAGGTTCGACCTCTAGTGCCATGCAACCTGCATCTGTGTCATGGTTTTATGATTTTCAGTTATTGGTACTCCACATCATAACATCATGTAGTGAATGTACCTGGTTCTCAGAAGAGAAGGACTACTATATTCCCCATGGTACTTTGCTCCTCTGTTACCATTTTCCAGCCAGAGGGAAAAGATAAAAGCTCACAGTATAAAAACTTGCAGATCATGAGACCTCGTCCCTTTTTCTGCCGTCTCTCGTCTTGGCAGCACCTTGCTCTCCAGCTGTCTTATTGTTGGTAGTAGAGTAAGGCCTACCTTGATTTTGGGACATTCTCTCTCTCTGTATTGGATTTATCAGCTTAAATTGTAATTATATTGTATTATAGTGTGTTGTTTTGCATTCCGATATCGTATTTAGTAAATTAGTTTGTTTCTCCTCAGATTGTTGCCGCTGTTCTTTGCTCTCAGGGCCATCTCCTTACCCTTTTCCCCTTTTCCCTTTTACCGGGGCGTGGGCCCGTGGGTCCCCCGTCCCCTTTGTCACAGAACCAGGCCGAACGCCCGTAAACCGTTGACAATCTGCCTCTGATGTCGTGGGCCAACTTAATACAATAGGATATTTTACTTTTGAAATAGCCATCATAATAACATTTTCAAAGGAACATGAGAGCTGAGTTGATGGAATTACTTTCCTGCTGCCACTTTTGTGAAAGACGAGCGAATTTTATAAGTAAGAAGATGGTTACCCTTATAGATTTTTTCTTACTGAGGGTTCATTTTGTTTCTTAGCCGGGTTGTGTTCAAAAGCAGTAAAGAGAAGTTGAATGTAAAGTATCAAATTACAGAAGATAAAATTAACACTCACAACAGCATCTCAGCAGCTGGAAAAGCAGTCATGAATTTTCACAGGCTTGCTTTCAAAGTCTTTATTTTCTGTTAATTGACACTTACTGCTGCTTTATTTGTTTCATACTCTTAAATTTTGTTTTTAATTCATTTAAATCCATTTGCTGGTAAAGAAGAAAAGGCAGGAAAAAATGCCATTTTTTAGATGTAAATAATCAAAGTGGCTATGTTTTTTTTCTTTACTCTTCTGTTGTGCAAGATGAAGTAGAAATTTTGATCAAACCACAGTGATTTGAGATAAAAGTCTAAAAAAAAAGGAGAGAGAGAGAAAGAAACGAAGGAAGAAAGAAAAAAATAGAAATAAAGAAAAAATTATGACATGACAAAAGACATATTAAATTCGATTTTCTTGTTGTAACAATGCCATGTTATCATTTTACAAAAGCAAAAAAAAAAAAAAAATTCGTTCAGTTTTGTTGGGACAACGTGACATAAACTACCAGTCAGGAATGTTTTGTAAAAAAAACTAACTGCAAGAGTTCATTTCTCTGTGTTTCATATTCAGCTAACTGGAACTGTGCACAGAACAGAATTGTAAAGAATCATGATGAATCTTCATGTCTTTTCTTTCTGAAGATCTTTTCTTTCTTTCCACTGTCTTGGAAGGAATGTCCAAAAGGTTGTTGAGTTCAGGGTTTAGCCTGGCATTGCAGGTACTAATGGATTTACCCCTAGGCTTGGGAGCAAGACAGCAGTTTTAGCTATCACAGAAGTTACATATTCTTGTCCTAGTCGATTTGCTCCTGTGAAAGGGCAAAGGACAGTCCAGTAATAGTAATTCAAAGGTAATGCATTCTTTTCTTTTTAGTGTCTATTTTAGAATTACAAACAATACTCCAAACCATCTGTTTCAAATGTTGATGGTATGCAATATATGTATCTATAGTGAGTTACTTCAACAGTGAATAGCATCACCTCTGTATGCATATTTATTTCAGTTAAAGTTCATTAGTATTCATTGGAATCTTCTGTGATACTAGCACAAAATGTCAAATTGTTCTTAGAATTTATAAGAAGTTATAAAATTCATGAGCTGAGACAATGAAAATCCCAAAGAAAGAATGGCTACCATATTTTGTACTCATTTTGGCATATGATTTCTTTATACCTACAGAAATGAAAGCTGGTCGTCTAACCATTCATCAAGTCAGCATCTTCTGAAATATGAAGACATGAAAAGTGCTTACTAATAATTGTTTGGCACCCATTCTAATATATCTAGAATGAAAGCAGCAGAGAAAAAACTTACAGCATGTTCTATAGTATGACATTCTGATTCAATAAAATTTCCTTCAGACTACATGCTATTATGTTCTTGACATCATGGCAAAAGGAGAACGTCTTACTATCCTTCAAGAATCTAGATTTATTTCATTTTTTTAATATATGAAATAATGAGAAAAAGAATAAAGTACCAAATCTTGTAAAAAGGCAGAAAGTAGGACCCCACTGAGTCTTCTCGTGCTTAATTTGAATTCAAGCCAAATTTCTATCTGTTGCAAAAGGCAATTTCCTAATTCTAGAATCTGTTGCAGAAAAAAACGGTATTAATAGATAGAGAAGAACCAATTATGGAAAAAAAATGCAGTGATTGTTTAAATACAAATGCTTACAAGCTGGTCGTATTTATTATATTTCCTGCCGTAAAGGCCCATTTCATAAACCTTGAAAATAGATATGAGTCAGCTCAATTTGGAGAAAGAGCTGAAATGGGAAAATTTGAAGAACAATTAAAATATTTTGATAGCTGCCAAAAGAAAAATAATCATTAAAAAAAAAGGTGGTGTGCCTAAAATTGCATCATAAAAAAAGCACAATTTGAGAAAGCTGTAGTAATTGAAACAATAGAAGATGAAGAAATATTAGATTTATGAGTAGCTAAAGCATAAAGAATATAGAATTTGAGAGAAGAATGTTTGGGTTATTTTTTTTTGTTTTAAATATAGCTGTATATTTAAGGACTTTTCCTTCTGTGTTTGGAAATTGCTAGATACATTCAGATCACAGAATGAAGATTACATGGTTTCATAGAATCACAGAATGGCTTGGGTTGGAAGAGACCCAATGGATCATCAAGTTCCAATCCCCCTGCCACAGGTAGGGTTGTCACCTACTAGGTCAAGTACTAGATCAGATTACCCAGGGCCTCATCCAACCTGTAAAATAAGAGATCTGTAAAATAAGCTATCTTTAAATCCTGAGGTCAAACTAATTTTCAACTTGAAGTTTCTAAAGAACTGACATGGAAGTTTTCCAGGGAGGCTCCAAACTACTAATGTTTTGAGGATTATCTTCAGCAAGAACTGGAGTAAAAGTTTAAGAAGGGTGGAACTTTCCTAGGGATCAATTGCTCAGTTAACATAATATAAAGCAAATCAAGATTGAAGCAGCTTATTGTTTTGTTAATGACAAATTCAAACTCATAACCAATACCAGCATCAGCAGTAGGATGCTAGACATTCACTAAATACTAACAAATGCTTCAAGATTTCTAAATCCTCTCTTAAAGCTAATCCCAGCAAAGCAACCCCCTGCTCTGGGAGATGTGTGTGCCCAGTCCAACCGCTCACCATCTCAGAGGCAGGTGAAGCCCTCAGGAGGTGACCCAGCAGGTCCAGGGTACAGGTCCCAGAATGCCCCATGCCAGCCATGGGTGAGCTGAAGGCAGTGTCTGGGATTGCCCAAGGAGATGGCACACTGCCAAGCTCAGGCAGAGCCCCCAGTGCCATGGGACCATGTCTGACAGAATCCAAATCCAATACCATCGGCTCTGTGAGCATGAGAAGAAATTGAACTTTATGTAAATAATTTAAGATGTAAAAAAAGGCCAGGCTGCATAATAATAGTCCTATTGTAACTGTTTTAAACTGTAGGGGAAGAGTAATGAAATTCCTAGTGCAGGGCTTGACTAATCAAGAATGATCATGGGGATAATGTTACTAATGTCAACATGACTTCACTGAAAATAGGTCTGCAGAAATGCAAGATATATCCCTTTTTCTAATGTACATTCTAACACCAGGTAATAATGTTGAATTGATATAACAAATTTCTGCAGGGTACTTGATTCATTCCAAGTGGAAATTTGATTAAGACAGTGTCTTATGACACTGGTATGGCAAATGCCAAAAGGATTAAAAACTAATCTCAAAAGACTTGTAAGTGGGAAGTAATTGTACAGCAAGTGTATGTAATTTGTGCAGTTCACGGCAGAATCAGATTTTTAATCATTCGTTCTCACAATCTGAAAAAGAACAGAAATCACTGATGAGTTCTGTAGATGACACAAAGGTGCTCGACCTGGATGATGAAGAAAACAGAACACTGATATCAAAATAGAAAAAAAAATAGCAAAATGGATAGAGTAAAAGTGTTACTTCTCTAAGTGTAGCATCTAACACTTTGATGATGAGTTCTTCAGCATGGAATAAAAAGGTGTAACAAAATCTGAAGGCTGGAAGCTTATAAAGGATATGTTATTTTTCACCCCAGAATTAATCTAAGGAAGTTCTGTTGTCTTTTGTATCAAACAAGACTGTGTTCTACTGATCTGTCCAAGTTTTTTAGGTCATTGTTAATAGGTCATGGAAACGTTCTGGAAGAGTAAATGAGAGATGAAGTAGCTCAGTACTGTTGATGTAACCAAGATTTCAACACTGTCATACAAGTATACCATGATGTTTACATAATCTGAATTCATCAGGGCCCAGATTCAACCAGTGTAATTTTGAGGTAATCGATAGAGATATCCCCATGTAGATATTCTCTCCTTGTGTTAGAGTACTGACTTCTGCACAGAAACTGGTCAGCTGAAGGGCTGATATCTACACAGAAATTGGTCAACTGATATTAATCTCTTAAGAGCCTTGCAGCTTTGGCATATACATATTCTTTCTGACAGTTTTAGATGCCATTTAGACAGTTTCACATTAGCTTGTTCAAGTCTCAGGTTAGTTGTTAAGCAGAGGCTTGCTCCAGAGTTCTACATGAAAAAAAAGAAAAAAGGCTAATTTTGGTATATTAAAATATATAAGCAAGAATATAAGTTGTAGTTTTAGGAAAAGAGTTTAACTTCTTTTAATAAACAGTTATAGACTTAACAGGAAATACCGAAGCAGGAAATACCAAAGGCAGTATTTTTGCTAAATGCTAACTACATTTTTTTTTACCACTGAAATGGTTCAGAAGCAACACAGAGACTCATAGAATCTTTTATGTTAGAATGACCAAGCCCAAGTTCCTGCTCAAAGCAAGGACAACACTGAATTCAAATCAGATTGCTCAGGGCTTTGTCCTGACCAGTGATGGAAACCTCCAAAGACAGAGCTTCTACTATCTCTTTAGATAAATATAATAAATCAAGAAAAAAAAAAGTAAGGCTCTTAATTTTATTAAGGTCTCTAGTGATTTATGCTTGATATTAATAACAAATCTATAGATATTACACAAATAGTCTTGTTGTGTCAGCACCTTTGGAAATTAGATTAGCAATATCCACCTAATGACAAGCTTGGTTTAATTTAGCCAGCTGAAACAAGCAGCTTTTTCCCCATGGCCTTTACAATAAAATTAATGATGAGGTAGATGGGATTCAGAGAACAGATCTTTTCATACCACAGAATAACACTTTTTCTATTTCTTATCAGCTTTTTTTTTTTATTATTTTCAAATAGCTATTAACGTGACTGGTAAAAAATCTGTAAGAAACCAGAAAACTTGCTAATAAGATCATTCTTGTTTTAGCTTTCTGTGTCACAGAAACAAAGGATTTCCCCGACAAGCCCATGATGTTTATTTTTATTGCAACATACTTTTTCATTCCAGACAAGCACAGGCATATTTGCACTCAACTTTCTGACCATTATAGCCATAAAATTATTTGTCCTTAGGAAAAAAAGATACAAAAAACATAATAGTGCCATTAACCTAATACAATCTTAATGTCTTAAGTGTTTTTTGTTAGCATGAAATTAACCCTGGTGCAAAGGGTTACAATCAAATTTCTTTGGAAAAAGTGTATTGTTCTTGCTAGAATCACTACTTCTTGAAACTTCCATTAGTGATCTCATTCTTCTTCATTAGCTCTGTTCTGCTTTAAATTACTGCAGTACATCAGCTGATGATCACACATCCACCACATCCCTGAATGTTTTCTCTTCAGAGAAGCCTTGCAAAATTTAACAGAAAATACAACAGCTCTTCCAGAATTCCTTCCTCAAATGATTAATCCCTGATGGTTCTTTATTGTGTGTCTGGGCCGACAGCAGGTCAGAAAAGATTAGGATTTTACTGCCCTCATATTTCAGAACCTTATTTTAGTAGTTGCAGCCAGGAGTCTTTCTCTTCCCCTTATATCAGAGTGCAGCAATTACAGTCCTCTCACATTACCCTGAAATGCTGTTCGCCTCATGGGCATCCTGTAATTTCTCTTCTCAAGCATCAGAACTTGCAGGATGAGAGCTCAGCTACAGAGTGGTCTTCAAACAATTTGAAATGTTTCATTACTGTTATTACTTTTTTTTTTTTTTTAGTTAGCTCTTTAGCACATTGCACATTTAAAGAGCATATTTGGAAAGCAATATACTTTTGTTTATATCTGGATAAAAAGTATTTTTAATATGTAATATTGCAAACTATTATATTTGAAAATATATTTTTCCTTTCATCACCTAGTTGTAGTCAGGCTGTAGCTGCAAAGGGGATTTGTTTTACAATGCAGGCACATCTCTGCCAACATCTTATGACACAAAAACCCCAGCAGATTTTTAATTTGCATAACATTACACATATTTGCATGAAATATTGCCCAGTGGTACTAACAGCACCAGTTTCTCCCCAAGCCCCAATTAATTAATCTGTGTCCCTCTAGACTTACATTAATTTATTATGCATTCTTAGTATACCAACACCAATTAATTATGCATTTCTCAGCCCCACATCAATCATTTTGTGCCTTCCAGTCAGCTTTGCACCCCTCCCAGTCCCACATCTGGGTGAAAACACACCCATTGCTTTATCTCATAGCTGTGGATGCCTCTGAATGACTATGCCAGTCAGCAGAAATCTTTAGGAGCTCCCTGTTTCTGTTGTAGCCCATCAAGGCTTGATGGTTTAGAGATGGTGGGGTAAAGCTTCAGCAGACGAACTTCTGTCTGATGGAAGATTGTGAAAGGAGTGTAATTTTTTTTTTTTTGTCCCCTTCACTTTTCTCCCATCCTTCTTTCTGAACTGAATATAATTGTGCATTTCTGGTATTGTCAAGTACTGATTTGGTTTTGCTCCTGTTATTTTGCTCCCATTCACAGCAAATTTTGTCAAAAAGTTTGGCTGTGACCATGCTGTGTACTGAAGTATTGTAAAAATACTATATTGACTTTATACTCAGAAAAGGTGAGAGAATCTTACTGTTCTAATTTGACACACAATATGTCCTTCCCACCAACCCATAGGCCCAACAGTAGTCACCCTTGAGAGCAAGAACTTCTGTCAGCTGTAAATGATGCAGACATTCAAGATACAATCCAGACATTGGTTCAGGTTGACTGGAACTTGTTTAAGTGTAGGGAATGACAATGTGACAAGAGGGTGAAAGGACATTTGAAAAAATGCAGAATGTAAGTAGTGACTGGATAAAAATGTTGAATAAGGAATTCCTGACTGTGTCTCATCAACTTTTCAGAGTTGCCTTGCTTATTTATTTATATTTATTTTTTTTAGTATATTTATTGATTTTAGTTTATGTGATACTATTCCCTTTGCACTTAGGGGAAATAGAATTTTGTGTCAGATGTTGAACGAATTGCATATTTTAGCTGGCAGTCAGTCTTATTCAACAAGGCTTGCAGGAAAAATGAGGCTTCCCAGAGATTTTCCTTTTTCTTTTATTGTCAGTACAAAGGTCAAGCTCACAATTGCAGGAAACTATGGTTTCATTCCCAGGGCACCCATTGGCTGAGTAAGGTCACTACATCCAGGAGCAGCAAGCCAACCTGACTGAAATATTTATCATTTCTCTTCTGTCCTTTCTCTTTAGTTAGGTTTCAGAACAATTTTAAACTCTTCTGTATGGCATCTATTACTACTATGGCATTTTTAGGCCCCTTAAGGTGCACCATACATCACCCTTCAGTTCTGTTCATTAAATTTAAAATGTGCTTGCCATAAAGTAGTTATGGATTTTAAGTTTGCAAGGGGAATATACCTGCTTTTTCCTTGCAACAGTCTTTATCTGTTGAATATTTATATCCATTTGTGTTTGTTCTGACATAAGAGTAGACCTGCCAAGGGCCCCCTTGTGACTATAAACTCAAGCTTTATAAAAAGTAGCTTAGGTAAGTTTTTTATTAACTGCTACCTATCACTATTGTATTGTACTTACGCCCCCAGGGCTGAATCAGCACCTTCAAAGCATTCTTCACTGACAGGCATATTTCTTCCGTAGAACCTGATGCAGCAATGCAGGAAGAGAGAAGTATTTGGCCATGGTTTGCACAGCCAGGGCAGATGACAAAAGGAGTTATTTTTAGAGCTGTGAAAATAAGTATAAAAACTATAGGCAAGACAATTCGATGGGTATAAGGAAGAACAGATATTTTTTGGCCTAAGCCTGATACTCTGCCTCTTCTTCACTTCTCTTTAGTCTCTACAAGGTGTCATAAAAAAAAGAGTTAAAATGTGTATATTAAAATTCAGATGTTCTGCTCTATTAACATTGCACAGCTCAGTAACTGATTTTGCTAAATCTATCCCTTTCACTGAAAATTGGTTGGTTTTTTCTGATTTTTTTTTTCTGATCCATATACTATTTTTTGCTTTTGTTACTAGTCAGCATTCATAACATTCATAGCATAGCATTCATGTCAAGAATCTTCTCTGTGTGGTCCACCCTGGTACTGATGATGGTCTTTCTCATTTTAAGAGAGAAAAATAACTTAGGGCATAGATATCCCTGAGTCTCAACAATGTAAACTGATCCTTTCTTTCTCCTAAATTCCCTTCCAGGAAATCTGTTTCATCTAGGTATGCGAGATTTCTGTGGAGTACAACTCTCCCTATAAATAGTATTTAAACTCTGGTTTGTTCAGTATCCTATCTAGTCCTTGAGACTAGATAGACTGAATGACAGCAGAAAAAGAAGGAAATGTTTCCAGCTAGTTTATTGCTTGTCTTGTAAGTTAGAAGCAGAGACAGCCGTGCTGGTGCCTGGAGACAAGTACTTTGTGTGGTACAAGTCATAACATGGGGAGCCACTGGGTGATCTCAACAGAAAATTGGTCCTTTCCCTCCTGTGGTGGGCAGAAGTGTGTGGAGAAGAATAGAGAAAAGAGAAACTGGGGAAACAAGAGAAACTGGGAGGCTAGGGCACTGAGAGAGATGTGTGAATGGAGCTTGGGAACTAGTGGCAAAAGCACAGCGATTGCTCATCTCTGTTTCATCCTGGAATGGGAAGTGGGGAAGTGCAAACTTATCTTCAAAAGAAGCTGTGGACTTACTTGGATTGTTGGGAGGTTGCTGTGAAAGGCGCTGGAGGATATTGGTGAAAAGAGGGCATGAAATAGCAAGTGATGAAAATGAGGGGAAAATAATTTGGAGACAGTCTGCTTTATAAGCTAATTGAACAGCTAGCAGATTCTAACTGCATCTCAGTAGTGCTGTTATCTGCCCTTTCTTGCTGAGTTTCAGGCAAATGTAGGGATCCAAGGCAACAGAAATAACCCTGAAAAACAATAGGCAGTAATTAAACTCCTTCAATCTAGGAATACTTTTCTCTCAGAAAGCTGTTAAGGATACACAGAGTGGCTAAAATCCATTCAAATGTGATAATTTCTTCAAAAATTCACGTCTTTCATAACTAGACCTGTTCTTTTCCATTATTCTATAAAAAGTTCTATGATACTGCTGAAGGTAATTGTGAGAGAACACTACCAACAGCATACGGGGAATGTCTAGTTCTATAGCACTCAACATTGCTCTCAAATTGCACTAAATCTTTCTCCTCACTTCAGGGTCTTCTGAAGATAAGAAGGCAAGTGAAGATGAATTTTTTAGCAGTTGTTAACAGAAGGTTGATGTGGGCAAAGAAGAAAGACTTTTAAAAATTCATAATCCTGAGATTTCGTTCTCCACTGATCGCATCTGCCCTTAGGTGATACAGTTGGCAGAATTGCTGTTTTACTGAACTTCTACTGCTTCAAGAACTACTGTCACTTTTAGACACTGAAAGAGGCAGAGATCCAGAAAGCATTTATTTCTCAATATGCTTGGAAGGATGCTTTACCTTGTCACATTAGGTTTAAACTTGTCCACAGTGATGCGTACCTCTGTGTCTCTCAGGCAGAATTACATGCTGCACCTATGAATGAAATCACCACGCAAAAATAAGTGTTCTGGCTGGTTCAGAGTTCATGAAGAGCATATCACAGCGTGGCTATGCATGCTCCTCACCAAGAAAGGAGAATTAATCCTCACCAGGGCCTTCTTTAAGTAGTTGACTCCTCTTGCAAATGCTAGAGCTTGCTGAAGCAATGGCATGATGCATTCAAGAGATATACATATGTTTGGGAGGTAGGTGTTTCAAAGATAGGTCCGTGGATGAGTAGCCTAGAGAGGAGATTTTCATGGCAGTGATTGTCCAACAGAGCAGAATGTAAATATCTCATATTTGACAGTGTACTCAACAGAATCACAGGATCACAGAATAGTTTATGTTAGAAAGGACCTCCTGATATACTCTAACTCCAATCTTCCTGCTCAAGGATGCCTTCAGAAAACTGCTTTTTGGGAGAGAGAGACGTAAACTTGGAGTTTAGTGAAAAAAAATAGTAATGTTGGACAGTGCTAAGAGCTGTCAATAAATAGAATATATATATAATAAAGGTAAGACGAGACCATTTACTTGGACGGTCAAATTTTATCACCTGCACAGTGTACTACTATCATGTCCAGGCCAAGTTCCCTAATCTGCACATATGTTATTCTAGTTTCTGCTTTGCCATTGCCATGTCAGTGGCACTTTCCATGTTAAAGGTTGCTGTTGCATTAGTTTCCCTACCTGCTTAAAGCTCCAAGTCAGGACAATGACAGAAGATAATTTGATAGTATTTGTGCACAAAGTCCAACGTGTCTGGGAACTTTCAAATTTATGAATGCACCCTGCATAGATATTCTGCCTGAAAGGAAAAAGTGCTAAATCATTCAGTTTTATTGTAGAACCATCTGTGAAACAGAAATAAAGTTGGGCTGATACATCCCACACATGTCAGACTCAATACACATGCTCTATCCTAGGAATAAATTCATCACACCTAAACTTGCATTTATTTGACAGAATATCAGTCTTGATCTGGTATAACTTGATTTTGCTGAAAGGAGTGTAGGATAGATTTGACAAATATTTCTCTGTTGTGACTATTGATGGCAGTAAGTATTTCTGTATCATGTTCTGGATATTTTATTCCTAAGCCTCCCATACCAAAAATTGATTCAACTGTTTTTTTTTTTCTTGTTTTTTTTTTTTTTTAATTTTGATTTGCTTTTCATAAAATCATAGAATCATTTCTGTTGGAAGGGACCTTTAAAGGTCATCTAGTCCAACTGCCCTGCAATGAAGAGGGACACTTTTACAGCTAGATAAGGTTGCTCAGAGTCAGGTGCAACCTGATCTTGAATGTCTCCAGGGATGGAGCACCCACCACCTCTCTGGGCAACCTTTTCCTGTCCCTCACTATCCTTACTATAAAAAAAATTTCCTTATATCCAGTCTAAAAGAGGGAAGATTTAGTTTGAAACCATTTCGCATTGTTCTATCACAGAAGACCCCACTGAAGAGTCTGTCCCCTTCTCTCTTATAGCCCTCCCTTTAGATACTGAAAGGCCGCACTCAGGTCTTCCTGGAGCCTTCTCTTTCCAGGATGAGCAGCCCTTGCTCTCTCACCTTGTCCTCACAGAGAATGTATTTCTTCCCTTGGATCATTTTTATGGCCCTCCTCTGGATGCACTCCAACAGGTCCACATCTCTCCTGTACTGAGGACTCCACATCTGGATGCAGTACTCCAGGTGAAGCCTCACCAGTGCAGAGTAGAGGGGCAGGATCACCTCCCTTCATCTGCTGGCCATGACTCTTGATGCAGCTCAGGATATGGTCAGCTTTTTGGGCTGCGAGGGCACATTGTTGGGTCATGTCTAGCTTTCTATCCACCAGTACCCCCAGGTCCTTTTTTGCAGGGTATTGGGCCAATACTGAACTTAGGGGGATACCACTTATCACTGACCTTCATCCGGACACTGAATAGTTGGCCACCACTCTCTGGTTATTGAACTCATAACCAGCAGGTGCTGTACTTCTGGTTTGTCTTTATTGTTTGTTTTTTTGTTTTGGTCTTGTGTTTGTTTTTTTGTTGTTGTTGTTATTGCTTTTTTTAAATATCTTTATTTTTTCCATAGAATTAAGTTTATAAATCTACTGTAAAAAATAAAAGTTTCCACATTCCTTAATGTGAGAAATATGTTTTAGGAACAAGGGATGGGGTTTATTCCACTCATATCAGGCAGCAAGGCTTTTTCTTTTCCTGAGTCATAAAAGCATGTCCTTGGCAGGATGAAACTGACTTTTCTGATGCCTGAATTTTTTCATTAGTTTGTTTTAAAAAGATTTTCCTGAGATTTTAGAAGTTCTATCAGTTATTCCTTTTAACCTTAATGGAGGCAATGTAATTGCTTCTGATGCCAGTTTAGAGGTGGCAAGTAATATTAGAAATAAAATATATTTTCTGGATATTTCAACCACTGTCTCTGAGTAAAGAATAGTTCAAAATTTCTATTAAAATTAATCAAATCCAGTTCTTGTTTGAAACACCACTTAAAGGAATCAAAGCAGAGGTTTGCTTCATTATTTTATTGCTGAATCATTTCAACTAGGAGAAGAAATCTGCTACTGCCCTAAATAATTAATTTCTTCTTTTTAAGTACAGTTAGAACTAGTGGTTATTAATGTTCATTACTCAACAAAGATTTTATATTAGAAGGTATCTCTGGATCACAAAAGTCATTCACATGAGGTTCAGTCTACCTTTCACATCTGCAAAATCTGTGCAGGTGTTTAAAGATAATGAAGTCAATCTCCATAGAAAAAACACATTTGATTTCAATGAGCTCAAGCTAGTTTCATCAAGCGCTCTCAGGTATTGCATCGCTTTACCCTACAAATGAAAAAATAAGAAGGATTTGAAATCATACAATCTACCTCTTTAAGCAAGCAGTAAGGATGGCCACAGAAAAGAATGGACTCCCTGAAGGTTCACTGCAAAATATCTGGGAGCTCACCTGCTGTATGCAGCTCATAAGCAAAATGATGGTACCATTGAACTGAGGTAATCTTTCAGGATGCAATGGTAGTTAAATAGAGAAATGTAACTTTCAAGAGGTTCGGTGATGTGATTAGGCCAAAATAAAAGTAATTGGGCCATCCACAAGAGTTAAAATTAATATTTGCCAGAGTGATTCCTGGTGAAATATCTTAATGCACCTGTAATGCCAAACTGTTCATTGGACCATACTCAGTTCATATCTTTATTTAGATAAAAGCTTTAGACTTTTTCTTTCTTCTTGACCTTTATATATCATTTGGTCTAAAAATTGACTACCGCTCAGCATATTTCTTCTGTAATAAAAGCTATGACTCCGTAGTACTCATATTTAAAGTGTGTCAGAGCTATTTCCTAGGAAGAAGGAAAAAGGGTTGCCAATCAGGATACTCAGAGACTGTTTTAAACATAGCATTTCACTGGGAAACTGACAGATGTTTTAGTAGACAGCTTGTTTGCAAGTTTGTGAGGTTGAGTGGAGAGAACTTTAGAGGTGAAATTGTTTTTATCTGGAGACCTACTTTTTCCTCTAGATATTTAAACATGAATTTACAGCCTAAGTAGCAAGAGATCTACTTTATGTATTTTTGCATTTCTACACATTTACATGCAATTGATTCTTAACCGTGCATGAGCCACACTTGACCAAGAAAACAGTATGCATAGACTCAGTGTGCTTTAGATCAAAAACTGTAGTCTTAGAGCACTTCATATCTTTAGATTATTCCTCTTCATAATCATTAACCCAGAAGACACCACAGGAGGCTTCCTCTGAGAAGTTGCTATAAGAAATTATTTCTGTGGGTTCTAAAATTCTTAATTCTAAAAGACTGTCATTAAAGCTGAGACTTTTCAGCACAGCCGTAGCAGTTGCTATGAAACTTTGCCCATAAAGGTCATCTTGGCTAAAGATAGGTTCCATGCCTTCCCCATATTCCCCTAGAAATTCGAGATATATCCATTTTTGTGAGGAAAGAGAGACTCATACTCTAAAGCAAGAGTCTTACTATTTTAGGGCACTGACCTGGATTGAAGTCCCCAGTCAGACTGATACAATAAGAGACGTGAATCTGTCTTTCTCAGTTTTCAAGTGAGTGCCCCAATTATAAGGCTTTTAGCTTCTATAAAGTCAAAAACAGTCCTTTTGATAAAAAAAAAAATCTGATTTTCATACGGATTTGAAAATGCAGACATTTTTCTCAGTGCTGAAAACAGAATAATGATTGGTTTTCAGTCAGTAGGAAAACAAATATCAACAACAAAAAAACCCAGAAACTCAAATATGACAGCAAGGTAGAAAACAAAATTATTTGATTATTAATACACAACTTTATGAAATGAAATACGTTTCATAGGGAGAAAAGGAAAAAAAAATCATCCAAAAGTCTGTTGGGACACTAATGGTAACAGCTGTTGCCAAGCAGTTAAGCAATAGAGGTCTCACTGGCTATCTTACACTGGTGTCTTATTCATTTCATCTGTGTACAAGTTACTTTCTTTGTTTCCCTTGTTGCTAGAAACAAGGGAATAATAGTAAGTAATTTAATAAATATAACATCAGTTATTAAATTTTGTTGTTGTTGAAAGAGCTTAGCTTTGAAATTGGTTTTGCTAAAATACCTACTTGTTATCTCACAGTTCCATGTTCCTTAAGATTTCCTATATGTAAATATGAATACAACCAAATTACACAAGTATAATATGCATAAAAATTAGAATGTACATTATCTTTATATATTACTTACATAATATATTGAAATCTCTATTTCTTCTCTTTTGTAGACTTAGGTGGTTAGACTCATAAAACATAAATCTGTAGGTGGAAATAAGAAAAATGCCCCAGCCAGACCCTAACAGTATATAAGATCTTCATTTAAATTATGTTTAAAGTGGTTTTAGTCATTTATTTTTATTAAGATGGAATGTTAAGGGAAGTTGATGACCATACATAGGACTTCAGTAGTCATTGATGTTAATCAAAAGCTTCATATTTAAGATCATCTTAGCTGAAGTATTTTGCAGTAAATGTTTTACTGCAACTTCAATTGTGTATTGTTCTCCCTCCTTCCTGCACTCTAGACAGAAAACATGGCATTGGTACATTGGACAAACATTAGTGATATGGAAGAGTTTCCTCAACTGTTTTATACTTGCTTGAATATTGAGTTGCCTTTTCAAAAGTATTTCCTGGCTGCTGCTGTTAGAACTTGATTAGCATTCTCTAGCACGTATGCTTCTGCTTATGCTGCATTTTTAACTGAGAATTTTGCTCATCTTTTCATTTATGGAAAAAAATAGAGCAAAGTCTCAAAAAAAATGGAGATAAGATACTAGGTAACATTTTAAGATAACGGTGTTTTAACTGCAGAATTACTGAGCAACTCCTGTAAATTGTTACGTATCACACAGAACTGTAAAATGTATTAATTTATTATGATTAATGTTACAGTGAAAACCACATGAATTAACGATGACTGGCTACTTTAGAATGTTTCCAAACTAAGGTAATATCATTGTGCCTATTAAGTAATTCTGAATTACATGGAAACTTCTAAAGGAGAGTGGGCTCATTAGCAAGTGACAGAAAGTCAAATGGATTAGATGTCTGGTCAAATTAACAGCAAATCAATTTATTGAGAACGGCCACTTTACAAAGTCCCTTCCTGCTTTCAGGCCTCATATAACACAACATATGTATCATAGGTATCCTGCTAAAAATACTATGTTAAATATTTTACATGTACGATATTCCTACATTAGAGCTAAATGAGTGCTTTCTTTCCTGATGGGAGAAATGAGTGCTTTCTTTCCTGATGGGAAAAAGCTTGGGTCTTCTCATTGCTCCTGTTGTGGCCAGGGAACTTAATGACTGTATTATCACTGAGATAATATCTTCAAGATCTTGTAGTAATGCTCTACTGTGTGCATGATAGCAGAGATGTACAGCAAGTAATCTAAAACATAGTGTGTATTAGCACTGTGAATACAGGGGAAATTATGTCCAAAAGAGTGAAAGACACTGGCTTAAATTTACATTAAACAGGAGCATGGGCTTCTACACTGGTTGGTATGTCCTTTATTTTGGGCCGAGGGCAAGAAAAGCTGTCTTTGCCTCACCCAACTCCTCTGTTGAAACTGAAACTTCTCCCTATACATGTTAAAACACAGCTTAGGGTAAAATAGTTTTCTGCATTTCCTGATTTAGAAAAAAAACTAATAAATAAAGCAGCATTCTCCATGCCAGAGATATTCCATAAACAATTGGCCAGGTTCTCTTTTGAAGAGCATAATTTGAACTACCAACAAATGGTCATACTTCGCTTCTGTAAACTCCACCGTATCCCACAATGAGGTTACTTTACAACAAGCACATCCTAGCAATGGGTTTGGGGCACACAGCTCACTCATTAACATCCTTGGCTACTATTCTTTGTCAGTCTTGTTTCCCTTGCCACTTGATTAATTCAAACTGTGTGTTCACTATAAAGACCGGAAAACACAGCTGACAATGCTAAGACAAATCTTCTTTCTGCCTAAACTTTTCTCTCATAATCCTAGCAGAAGAGGCTGAGGTTTGTAAGAGCCCTTGCTTCTTGTTTCACTGGAGCAGCTGAAGACTCCTGAAAATAAGGTTTACTCTGTGGGCGAGTTAAGTGGATTTCAGTGCCACTAAAGTTTCCAGCATGGTACTTTTGTTGAATGTTGGAGGAGTTGGGAAGAGTTAGAGAAATATTGTAAGTATCTATTGTAATACTGAAAGAACGATAACTTTGAGAATAATTCATACACTTAGAATCATACTTTCTGTAACACAACAGATTCACCTGTAGTGGGTGAAAATTAAGAAACTATTTAAGTAGTGAAATTTTAGGTGTGGATTTTTTTTTTCTTTTCAAATGTTGTACTACTTCTTTTTAAGTCACATAAAAGGGCATCTTCACTACTGGATGGTGCAACTGATTTTCATCAAAATAGAGAATCTGAAGAGTCAATGTTTACTAACTTAAAGATCTCTTAAAATGGGAAAGCATCTCAAGAGCTTATCTCATTACCTTTTCATTCATAATGCAAGATCTCTAGTACTGTGTTATTCCTGAGACTTATTTTTAGGTCACTCTAACCAAGCCTTAAGCATCTTTATGATTTGACAGAGTTAAAGGTGGACAGGATAATGATTTCAAAACTTCCCATATCTGCTGCAGTTGTTTGTTTTTGTTTTATGTTTGCTATAAGAAGCTACTCATGATGACTTCTCTGAATCTTGTTGTCTGTGATATGAACTCATGACTTCTCTCCTTGTCCACCATGGACACAGAAAACCGGTTAGTCCTTCTCTGCAACAACCTTTTGCTATTTGATACCTTTTATTAACTTTTGCTTTGGAGTTATCTGTTTTTTCCTGATATAGTCATGCTTCCTCAGCAAGCATTGATTTAAGTATGAGTTATCTTCCCTTTGCATGATCACTCTCCCAGAGCATGGCTTCCATTCTCAACCTGTAAAGTGTCTCAAATGTGAGGAACAGCAGTTATTGATTAATATTCAGACTCTATTTAATGAATTCTCTCTCTCTCTCTCAAAAAAAAAAAAAAAAAAAAAAAGCCACCATATATCAAGGCAACTATGTGCAACTTACAGTTGAATGAGGTATGCAGATTGACTTCTGCATCCCTTGATCAGCCAACAACTTTGTAATTTTTTCCCTTAGAAAATGACTATTGTATCACTTTTAATTTATGAAACTGTTTTCTTCTACCCTATTAATCAACTCCTATTCTCCTTAGTAAGAATATGGAGATATTCTCCAACTTTACTTCTTTGGAGACTAGTACTGTCCTTGCCCTTAAGAAGAAGATGGTATGTAGTCAACCTTTTGTTTTCACACATAGACCCTAATGGCAAAAAGTTCACAAATCAGTTTGTGCTGGTCTTTATTCTAGCAGCCTATGTATGCATTGCCAGTCATCTCCAGTCTGAGCCCAAGAATGAACAGCTTAAATGTCTGAACTCTATTCCAAAATATCACCAGCATTCTTTTATCAAAATTAAATATGCATTTGGAAACCTAAGTGTAAACATTACCTACAGTGGCCTTGAAATGAGCCTCATACCAGAATTCACCAGGGACAGTTATAGCTCTGAAGACAGGTTTTACAATCTGTCATGCTTTTATTCACTGCAAAAGATGTATAACAACCTTTGGTATAAAACATAATGACAGATCCTGGTTCAGATCTCTTGTTCTGCTAAGTCAAAGAGTGGGCTCTTATATCTTGATCCTTAATCAATCTGAATGAAGTGCACAGAAAACTGTAGACCAGTCCTTGAAACTTTCATTTCTACAGATGCACTTTCTCTGAGAGTATATGACTAAAAACTCCTTTCAAATAAATCTCAACAAAATGTTTTCAGTCGAAAACATATTTGAATAAAATAGTACTTTCTACAGGAATGGTTACTTTCTTTGAGCACAGCAGTTACTGGGGTCATTTACTTTAATACTTCCATTTATACTTAGTAAAATTTCCCTTACTTGCTTAGTAAAAATAAAGTCTTAAAAACAGAGTTAAAAACTCTCCATGTGCATTTGTTACTTAACAAAAGTATTTCTAGATATTTGTGAATAAAAGGACTCATTTCAGTTAGAACTGGATGAATAAGTCTTCTTTAGATTCTCCTGAGTGGCTAGAAAAAAAAGTGGGTAAGAATTGATTTCTGCCAGCAGTCATTACAAGTGAATCATTAGAGTTTATAATCCAATGCAGATCATTCCAAAAGTAAAGCCTCCTATTTATTTCCAGGGAAACTACGATAGGTATAAAGACCACAATAACGCTGATACAGCATATTCTCTGCTACAAAACACTATTTTTCAACATAGTCACCACCATTAGCTATGCATTTTCACTGATGATGAGCAAAAGCCTTCGTGCTGTGCTCTGAAAAATCTGCATGGACATCCAAAATATGTCTTGTTGTTCATGTTGCTGTTGCTGCTGCTGAAACACGCCACTCGCCACCTCACTGTGCTCACATCCACTGTTTGGTCTCCATAAACATTCAGGAAGCATCAATGAATGTCAGTGGGTGCCGTTTTTTCTGCATGGAGGAATTCAGTGACACAACTTTGCTTCATACGCACTTCCATATCAGATGCCATTGTGTCAGACTGCCCTTCTGCTGCCATCTGTCACACAGCAAAATAATGTAATGGAATATTGTCAGAAAGGTTCAGCTTTTACTGCCATACCACCAACATCTGCCTCTGATATCATGGGCCAACATAATAAAATAGGAGGCATTACTTTCAGAGCAGTCCTCGTACATAGCTGTTTCCGTGGTATCTTTTTCTTTTTGCTGCTTCTCAAGCTGTAAAAGCTTGCCATAAATTTTATCCAGATATTCAGTGTTGGAATATATTTAAATGTGTGCAGAATGTATAAATGTTGAATTCAGATTAAAACAAATAACTACACGAGTGATACTCCATTTCGAAAAGGAAAGGCAAACCTGGATTTGTTTCTACAAAGTTATTCAAAGAGTATTTATCACAGTGGTAGTACTTCTGCTCTCTTTCAGGCACTAGTGCTAGTCTATAATTAGTTACTTCCTTGCAGCTGCAGCAGCGGATGTGCACTTTCAGCACGCAGATGTAGGTGGACAGCTCGGTCAATACAGTGCTCTCCTTTCAAGTACTGGGCTCTCCAGCATGAGGAAGGGCCATGCTTGTCATGCAGGTAAATAACAGAGAGAGCTGTCTGGTGTGATGGATACAGACTTGGACATCTGCTCCTTCCCATTAATCAGTCACGGAGACTGATAGGGAAGTTTGTGACAGGCCAATGTAAGTTTGTGGTTGAGGGAAGGTGAAAGTGAGTTCTGCAGCCTGAAAGATGCTGACTCTGTTTCAGCAAGAGAAAGACAGAGAGAAATACACCAAATTCTTTTATAGATGGAAGAAAAGAAAATACAGGGATATCTTCACACATTTCCAGTTTCAAGGTAGTTCAGAAGATCCAAATGGCACTGTTTGGTTACGAGGTTGTTCCCTAAAGCAAATTCTTGTGTTGCTTATGGAACAGAGATTTGAAATTCAGACCTCCATTTCATAATGTGGATTTCCTAAGTCGCTTCCAGATGAATTTCCCTAATGCCAGAAGTTTATTTTCTTATGGCACACTGTGTAAGACATGCTTATTTGGTGTACCTTAAAGGCAAAGCAATGAAGAAGCATGATGGTGCATCAGGCTCCTACAGGTCCACAGATAGCAAAGCTATGACTGCCATGGGTTTCACTCCTTTGCATGATTGCCCATAGGCATTTTTAACATGCAGAGGGTTACAAGTGTTCAGTGTCTTCAGGTGACATAGAGTCATAGAATGGCTTGGGTTGGAAGGGACCCTAAGGATCATCAAGTTCTAACACCCTGCCACAGGCAGGACCACCAACCTCCAAATCTGGTACTAGACCAGGTTGCCCAGGGCCCTGTCCAACCTGGTCTTGGACACCTCCAGGGAGAGAGCATCCACAGCCTCTCTGGGCAGCCTGTTCCAGCACCTCACCACTCTCTCTGTAAAGAAATTCTCCCTGACATCCAATCTAAACCTTCCCTCCTTAAGCTTAAAACCATTCCCCCTTCACCTATCACCGTCTATCCTTGTAAAAAGTTGACTTCTCTTCTTTTTATAATCCTCTTCTAAATACTGGAAGGCTGTGATGAGGTCTCCCTGCTATCTTCTTTTCTCCAGGCTGAACAAGCCCAGTACCTCAGGATGTCTTCATCAGGATGTAGGGGAGGTGCTCCAGCCCTCTGATCATCTTTGTGGCCCTCCTCTGGACCCTCTCCAACAGCTCCACAGTACTGGGGGCCCCAGACTTGCACTCAGTACTCCAGATGGGGCCTCACGATGGCAGAGTAGAGAGGGACAATCATCTCCCTCTCCCTGCTGGCCACCCCTCTTCTGATGAAGCCCAGGATGCCATTGGCCTTCTGAGCTGCAAGAGCACACTGCTCACTCATGTTCAGTGCTTCATCCACCAGGACCCCCAGCTCCTTCTCTACAGGGCTGTTCTCAAGGAGTTCTTCTCCCAGTCTGCATACATATCTGGGATTACTCCAACCCAAGTGCAAAACCTTGCACTTTGCTATGTTGAACCTCATTAGGTCCACACAGGCACACCTTTTGAGTTTGTTGAGGTCCCTCTGGATGACATCTTTTTACCTGAAGTGGTTTCCAGGGAAAGGGTATTCATGTGGGGTTTTTTTGTTTGTTTTTTTTTTTCTCCTGAGGTATGAAAAAAGGATTACTTCATGGAAAACAATGAAACAATGTATAGTTTACTGCTTTGTCTTTGCTGTTATACATGGAAGTGGTAGTATTTGATCTGAAGTTTTTAGCACAGCATTTGTTGTTTCTTTGGGGAGCAGACAGATTTTCTATGGCATTCCAGCTAAGCTTACTAAATATAAAGTTCTGTGTAGCCTGTTGACGCCTTTTGCATTTGTGGCTGCATTCCCACCAGGGACTGGAGGAAAGCTGGTTTTTAACTGCTGACAAGAGTGCACAGTCTGAAATGTTACTTGTATAGCTCTAATGCCGATACTTCTGAGATCACAGAATAAGAATCATAGAATCATAGTATCATTTGAGTTGGAAGGGACCTTTAAAGGTCATCTAGTCCAACCCCTTGCAATGAACAGAGACACCTACAGCTAGATCAGGTTGCTCAGAGCACCATGCAACTTGACCTTGAATGTCTCCAGGGATGGACCACCCACCAACTCTCTGGGCAACCTGTTCCTGTCCTTCACTACCCTTACTATAAAAAAAAATTCCTTATATCCAGTCTAAAAGAGGGGAGATTTAGTTTGAAACCATTTCACATTGTTCTATCACAGCAGACCCTGCTAAAGAGTCTGTCCCCTTCTCTCTTATAGCCCCCCTTATACAGAAAGGCCGCTCGGGTCTCCCCAGAGCCTTCTCTTCTCTGAACAGAATCTGATCTCCTAGGGGAGTTGTTCCATCCCTTGGATCATGTCCTTGTCTGGACATGCTCTAACAGCTCCATGTCTCTCCTGTACAGAGATATCAGGAAACACATGGAAGGGGTAATTAACAGAAATGGCTGAGACCTGAAGACACATAGGGTACTTATAGTGCAATTGTTACTCAAAACCTTGTCTATGGGCAAAAATACATATGTCTTGTTTATAAATACCAGAATTTATTGTTAGTACAACTGAAATTTGAACAGTCTACTCATAGAATTGTTTTTCATCTGGATTTAATAGTCAAAGATAAGAATAAAAAAGGAAATGACAAATAGTCTCAATAGTACAGTTAAAATTGCTGCATACACATACTTCATCATTTCTACATCTTTTCCTTCTTAATAGGCTGTTTCCCTGGATCCTAAGGTTTCAGTCTGGTCAGGGAGTTTACAGCAAGTTGTTGTCATCTGGACTCCTTTGCTGGGAGGAATATGATGCTGATGTTGCCTAGAGAGGTTGTGGAGCCTCCTTCTCTGGAGACATTGAAGACCCGCTTGGACACTTACCTGTGCAACCTGGTCTATGGAGCCTGCTTTGCCAGGGGGTTGGACACAATGATCTCTAGAGGTCCCTTCCAGCCCCTACAATTCTCTTATTCTGTGGTTCTGCGTGATGTTCTTTCCCAAAATGTAAGATGCACTGTGGGTCATTTTTGTATGTTTTCTAACACACTTTTCTACCTTTGCTTGTTCTTCATTGGTTCGTAGCTCTGTTACACCCAAACATACTACATATGGTGCCTTTCATGTGTTAGACACTTTTCCATTATTCTCTTTGTTACCCCTAAAATCAATTTTTGTCCAGCTCTAGGTTTACATTTCTTTATCTGACCATTGGTGATCCTATGCCCTATCTCATATCATTCTGTGCTTATACTCCTCGACATGGCTTCCTGTGCCCCACATTCCAGAGCCTCTGCTATCATCCAGAAATACATCTGCCTGTGCTCCATCATTACATTAGTCCTACATGTCTCATTCTACACAGAGTAACAACGTTTTTCTTATATCTGAATACAACTGTAGTTGAGCCATACAAAAATAAGCAAAAGTAAAAACAAATAAAAAATAGTAGCCATAGCCAGGTGGCAGCAATAAATACTGGTGTTGCTACTAAGCCAAGTAAAATCAAAGTGCAGACCAGCCAAGAAAAGTGCAGACATAAGAAGCCTGACAGCAGCAGTTCTTTCCAAATCAATATCTTCAGTTTTCAGTTTTTATTACACATCATTTAGAATTTGGAAATATACAGAGATACTATCTTTGCTTCTCTTCCTCTGTCAAGGAGGTTATAACTTACAGTCTTCTGCGTTGCTCTCTGGGGTACAGTTTTGCTAGACAAACAATGCAACTGAAGGCTCAAGGGATGGGGTTTCATCTGATCTTTTATAAAATTTGAATTTGGAATGTAAGGGAGGAACATGTCCATGCCTGAATCAAAACTCTTCTAGAGGGTTACTGTGTACAAACTGTAACATCAATATGTGCACGCACAGCAAATCTCAAAGAAATATTACTTACAGATAAGTAACCTTTCTGTATGCTGATGCTGTAAAGGAGTCTACTAAGAATTTAGTCACGTACTCAGATTTCATCATAATAAGCTCCCTCCTGGCAGTGGCAGGAAGCTACTCTGCCCAAAATAAACGTAGGCATGAAAGCTACATTCTCTCTGCCTAGTGGAGCAAGCTGTTTTGTGTATATTGCTGCTGGGCAAGTGTTAAAATGAATCTAAGACATGCACAGAAATCTTCTCACAGGCATGAGTAACTGCACAGCCTATTAAAATGCATGTATTTTATGTGCGAAACATGAATCCTATGTATTTTTGAATCTTTAATGCAATATACAAGGAAAAGCTAAATGGTGTTATTTTACTGATGGCATTTGTAAGGAGGTTTTATTTTGGTTGTCAGGACCGAAAAGCATCTCCTACACATCAGAAGCTTTTTCATAAGTATCCTGTACTTCACTGTCTCTTACATCTGGTATCAAACTTCATAAACTTGAGAAAATGAATCTTTTTTTTTTTTTTTAATATGTTGAACTTCTGTCTGTATTAGGAAGCAATCTGGCAAAACAGGAATGGATCAGAAATCAAAGCACTTGGCACTGTAATCCCTACATTTTCCCTGTATGTGATCTGGGAATTTACTCTGGCCAAGATTGAGTTTGGCATGAACAACATATGATTTGAAGCCGTCAAAGTACCTCTTTAGTTCAACCTCTGTCCTCATTAGATACTGGAGAACACGCGGTGCATGCTTGGAGTAGAGCTTCCCGTTTGGCTTCCTTCAAACCTGGTTAGCATGAAAAAAATTGGTCTGTGAACCAAGCCTGTAAGTGGGGGTAATCAGGGGCTTCACTCTGTAACCCTGTCGTTGTGCCCAATGCAGCTGCAGTCAGAAACGCTCAGCATTGTAATGATAAGGTCAGAGAAAGATAAGGTGGCCTAAAAAGTAAAGCAGAAACAAGTGTTTTCTTTCACTGTCCTAACATCTTGTCATTTGAATTTTTTTTTTTTTCCTGAAGGAGGGACAGGGAAGAGGGGTGTTGTTGCTGTCTGAAGCATTCCAGGCTGCATCCTGCACAAGTAATTGTGCAGAGCACTCCGCCTACCTCAACAGTCAGTTCAAAAAAGCTTCACCTTCTGCAGGCTTGCTGCATCCTAACAGCTCATTTGTCAGCAAAGCTCATGCTTAGCTTATTAGCAACCCATTTTTACGGTCATTATCCTTGCTTCCACAACATCTGGCTAAGTGTTGTACTCCAGATTGTGGCTGTTCTGGGAAGTAGTTTTAGCGACTTGAAAAGGGTGCCTTAAGCATGACTTATCATGTTTATAATTCTCACTCTGCCTCTTATCAGTGGGGTCGTTCTGGGGAAGAGGCTGTCTCTCCTCTGTGCCCTTAATGGGCTCTGAACTACTCTGAGTAAGAGCCGTCATTTTATTTGTTCCTGCAGTCTAGTTAAGTGGTAGTCAACCCCAGATGAAAATTAGTTTTTGTAAGAATTACTTAGCAATACAGTTGTCCCTTTCTGAACTATGGGCTCTCTGTAAGTGGTTTTGTAGTGCCTTAGATGATATTGTAATAACTGGAAAGGTCTTCCTCATCAGCTTGTGTTCCTCATGCATACCACGGCTAGCAAATAACTTTCTCCTGTATAAAACCTTCTGCAGTGTCAACGGTTTAAGGGCGTTAGGCCCGATTCCGTGACAAAGGGGACGGGGGACCCAAGGGCCCACGTCCCGGGAAAAGGGGAAAGGGGAAAAGGGTAGGGAGATGGCCCTGAGAGCAAAGAACAGTGGCAACAATCTGAGGAGAAACAAACTAATTTACTAAATAAAATATCGGAATGCAAAACAACACACTATAATACAATATAATTACAATTTAAGCTGATAAATCCAATACAGAGAGAGAGAATGTCCCAAAATCAAGGTAGGCCTTACTCTACTACCGACGATAAGACGGCTGGAGAGCGAGGTGCTGCCAAGACGAGAGACGGCGGAAAAAGGGACGAGGTCTCGTGATCTGCAAGTTTTTATACTGTGAGCTTCTATCTTTTCCCTCCGGCTGGAAAATGGTAACAAAGGAGCAAAGTGCCGTGGGGACTGTAGTAGTCCTTCTCTTCTGAGAACTAGGTATGTCCACTACATGATGTTATGATGTGGAATACCAATAACCGAAAATCACAAAACCATGACATGCAGAATCGTGTCTATGCTGATAGTTTAATTCTAGAAAGCTTTTCTAGAGCTTCTAGATTACCATTCTGTATTGCTGATTCATGTTAATCTTTTAAATGCAAAATAGATAACAAAAACAATGATTAGATTTTGAACTTTTTTTCATGACAGAAAAACATCCTGAATTCTGTGAATATATAGCCGCTTATTTTTATTTAGTATAATTTAACCTGTCTTTTGTTCTAGGTTAAAGCCTTTTCTCTTTTTTCTATACCACTCCCTCCCTGCCCCCCAAAGCAGAGAGTACTCAGTTATGCAGGTAGTAAAATACCCATCTGCTCATTCAGGTTTCCAAACTGCCCATTAATGCTTTGTCATTTCTCACATGTCCATTCTTGGAAACAGTGATCCTAAAAATGGCAGTACAGCAGCAAAAATGTGACCGAAGTCACTCGTCTTGCGAAACATTTCCCAGTCCACCAGCGAGACACATCGGAACAGTCCAAACACTAAACAACTGCCAACTGAGACACTGATTGGCATGGATAGCAATGATTCCTGGCCAACCTGCTTTCTGACAGCCACGAACTAGTTTTCTTCTTTTGATTCTATTGCCTTACTTGTCATCTTTCTTACTGAACTTTGGGCTGTACATAATAGCTGACAGGTGTTTTCCCAAGGGTGATACACATGCCCTGGCTCAGCCATTATCTGACAGTTTTCAGGTCGTCCTGTACCAAGGAAATGATGGATAGGCTGTAAGACAAGTGGGCAAACAGTTACACTTGGCACAATTGCAGGCTTCCTGCAGGGAACAGTCAATCTCACCATTGTAGTCTGCCTGACAGTACCCAACGATTTGCAAAGTGCAGGAAGTTCAGACAAGGAGTAGTGTTGACTGACAAAAGCTAGGCAGAAAAGGCTAAATGTCAGACTTCTTGTGGCAGCTGTGTAAGAGCCTGGCAGATGAAGTGGAGTCTAGAATGAAGAATGACAGGAGAGTGATGAGTGGCAGAAAGCAAGATGGCAGTAGTGCTTCAAATGGTTGTTTTTTTTAAATATATATATACCAGCATTAATCAGTTCTGCTTTTAAAAGCAGCCATTAATTTAACTGCTCTTATGAACACTTTTGATTTTTAGCAGTTTCTTTAAGTTTCTTCAGCCTTTTTTAACTAAGGAAAGGTGATTTACACAGCAGTTCAGTGTTAGAAAGGAACAGATGAAAAACTTAAAATGAGCCAGCAATGTATGCTTGCAGCCTGGAAAGCCAAAGGTATCCTGGGCTGCATCAACAGAGGGGTGGCCAGCAGAGATAGGGGAGTGAATGTCCCCCTCTGCTCTGCCCTTGTGAGGCCCCATCTGGAGTACAGTGTCCAAGCCTGGGGCCCCTGGCTCTGGAAAATTGTGGAGCTTCTGGAGCAGGTCCAGAGCAGGTGATCAGAGGGCTGGAGCACCTCTCCTGTGAAGAAAGGTTGAGGGAGTTGGACTTGTTCAGCTTGGAGAAGGCTCTGAGGACACTTAATAGCAACCTTTGAATATTTAAGGGAAACCATAAACAGGAGGGTAAACAACGGGTAGATAGGATAGGAGAAGGGAGAATGGTTTTAAATTAAAGGATTCAGAGATTCAGATTAGATGTGAGGGAGACATTTTTCACTGAGAGGGTAGTGAGGCTGCCCAGAAAAGTTGTGGATACCTCCATCCCTGGAGGTGTTCAAAGCCAGGTTGCATGGGGCCATGGGCAAATTGATCTGGTGCCTTATTTAGCTGTTGTCAACTCTGCCCATGGCAGGGAGTTTGGGACTAGATTATCTTGATGTCCCTTCCAACACAAGCCATTCTACAATTCTGTGATTCTGTGATACTTCCTGATAGAGTCCCATTTTACAATAGTATGTAATAAGACTTACTCACCTTAATAATTCTAAGAATTTAAGTGAGTTTAACTAGGAGGAGTAGCTTGTAGCATCAAACTTTGAGAAGGTGGTATAACCCTACAGTTTGAGATGAGACACAACCTGAAGGATTTCAAATTGATAATGTTGTTTCTGGGATGAAGAACAGATACATCACCTAATGCAATATGGACTCAGCTCACAAATGAACTTTTAGACAAGAGTGAGGAATTCATTATCCCAGAGAACATGAATTTACAGTCAGAATTTAAACTGAATTTTTGGAGAAGACACAAGTTAACCTGTTAAGGAGATTTTGCAAGAAGAGATTTTTAGAAATTTAACTTTGTTTTTAGCTCTTTCATTATCTTATTATGGATTAACTAAAGCTCTTTAAACACCTATGGAGTTGAAATTCATTATACAGAAAGTAAATGTTTATAATTACGCTAGCTACTAATCATGGCTGCATCTAACTTAAGATAGAAATTATCTGAATTATTGGCTTGTCCCTAAATTATCCATTACAGGGAGCCTAATCCAATCTAAACAAGGCCCCAGCAGGCCAGTTTTTCATATTGTTATCCTGCTTATTCAGTACTGCTGGTGACTGAAGGACTAGTACCAGACACATAAACACATATAGAATAACCTATATTTAAGACTAGAGGTAATATTTTATTATATTGAGGTTTGGTGTGCTCTAAACACCACAATGCTAGATGTGCTTCCTGAAAATGTCTCCCCATTCTAAATGCAGATTAGATTCACTAATACATTGCATTGGGACTCTTGGTGATGAAAGTGAATTTATCCGCTTTGGAAATCTGCTTAAAATATAAGAATTACACATCCCAATTTGAAGTTAATCAAAATCTTAAACTTATGTATTTTTCTGAATCTGGCCCAAGTTCTATTTAAAATCCAGTGTTTTATATTTAAAATGACACTGGATATTTTGAGAATTAAGCAAGAAATAAAAATCTTGTTTTGATAGCTATTAAGCAACAGATTTCTGAAATAATGTTATACGCATAACAAACATTCGTATATGTATAACAAAATTTCGTTTCTGTGAGGGTGGTCAAGCATCAGAGCTGTCTTCCCAGAGAGGTGGTTGATGTCCCATGCCTGTCAGTGTTCAAGGGACACTTGGACAATGCCCTCAATAACAATATGCTTGAACTTCAGTTAGTCCTGAAGGTCTTTGAAGGTCCTTTCTAAGTGAACTGTTCTATCGTGTTCTAATCATAGGATTTAAAATACATTTCAGGTGTGAATTTACAGTGTGTATAGATTAATGAATGATCTGAAACATTAGTCAAAAGTGAAATGCATTTATTGTGATTTTTCCTTACATGAGGTCAGGTAAGAAAGACTCTTATCACACTAATATTAGTAAAGAAAATGTTTGAACCACAATATATATATATTTCAGTTTCATGAACAGCTAATATGTCATTAATTAATGACATATTTAATTGGTGCTAGAAAGAAGATAAACTATACATTGACCTTTATCAATTAATAATACTTTCCGATTGTGTGGTTTATGCTTGTCTTTGTTTTTCAACAGTGTTTATAAAAATTCATTTAGACATCTTCCCTTTGAGAGATCTTGGTCTCGATTATTCTTCCAGATATGTTATGGCACCTGCGGAATGTGAGCCAGTGGTGTCTTCTGCTCCATCTTGGTTCTTTTCAAATTGGTTCTACCTCATGGCCTTGTTTTCAGTACCTTAGTACTGCTGCTGATGTGGCTGCCTTCGACATGAGTTTCAACTCTTAACAGTAATTCACACCTCATTTTGTGCTGTCAACCTCTACTATAACTTTTTTTTGTGAGTTTAGCACTAGCAATCGAGAGAGGGAAAGACAGAGAGAGAGAGAGAGAGAGAGAGAGAGAAAGAAAGAAAGGAAGGAGGGAAAAGAAAGAAAAAAGAAAGAAAAAAGAGAGAAGAAAAAGAAAGAAAAAAGGTAATATAATAAATTACATTCTAGAAAAACACCATCTTAGAAATATATATAGTAAACATATTTCTTGTAGAAGGAACTCTTTATCTCTTCCAATGAGAATAAATGCTGTTTGTGATTTAGTATCCCAAACTAGTGAAATGACTTTGCTAAGAAAACAAAGCCTTAATTCAGACTAATTGATAGTGATAACTGTATAAGAAAATTGTTTGCTGGTTTTATAACACTTTGCTTTACATATTGTTTTTTATACAGTGAAAATAGAGAAAAGACATGGGCATTTGTCTATTAGTGTCTGAGAAGTCAGTTTGCTTAATAGGGTAAGGTCTCACCAGTACTGTTTCAGTGTACCTTTAGCCAACATTCACTGAATTACTGTATGGGTATTTCGCCTCATAAGCCTTGATTTGAAGGATGAAGGTCGTCTGCTGTTATATTTTAAAGGCTGTATTAGCATTCTTATTCACAAATGTTCTAGATAAAATAGAAAGTCCCAAGGCTTTTTCTTCCCCATTTTTTATTTCATTGTGTAATTCCTTTTTTTTTTTCACTTTTTAATAAGTGTATACCTAGAAATCTATTTTTGTAAAGAAAAGAGAGAATGAAGAATGAAGATTCTAGTGATAAGCTAGAACTAGACATTTTTGTGCTAAGTAAAAAATATTACAAATTGCTTGAATTCATGTGACCATGTCACGTGATCAATGAGAAGAAAGAAAAATGTATTGCTGTTCCTTATTTTTAGAATAATGAGATTTAATATCAAATTAGTATGGAACAAGAAATGCTTGGATTATGTAATTTTCAGACCATATCAAATGTAGTACACTGAAATCATGCTAATTCAGAAAGTGAAGAGGATGTATGCAGCAGCCTTGTCTTTAAACGCAATAAGATCAGAGTTGCTGAGTAATCTTGCCAAAGAAATAATTAGTTAAAAATTTCAACCCTAAGTGATATTCCTGGTTCATGTGTCTTTTTTTCTTCTTTTTTTCTTTTTTTCCTCTTAAGACTAAATTAGTCTTCTAAGTAAAAGTAATATTAAACATTAGATCTTATCTACCTGGAGTTTGCAAACCAGTGCAGGAAAACTGAAGCACAAACCCTAACTACAGAAAATACGTAGGAAAAGATGGTTAGCAGTGCAATTTCACTGTTCTGATAATAATAACCATTTTACTTGGAAAAATGTGAAAATAGTAGATTATTGCATTCCTTCATTCTTTCCTCTTTCAAGCTCAAGCCAGTGTTGCGCAAAGCTAAGAGGAGATCTTGACATAGGACTGAGACTGTTGTCATAGGCTCAGCTGCTTCAGCTAAGTCAGAAGATGCAGGGCCAGTTGATAATTTTACAGAGACACCGCAGTCCACCAGTCTTCACAAAGTATGCAGTACCAATGGGAGGTCCTTTGATTTTAAAGGTATACAAATACTATGGAGTTCTCTGTACTAGGGAGTGGCAAGAGCCATCTCAATCCAACCTCTGATGATGGGCATCTCCCTGCCTAGCCTTCTTGAAGAACTCACCACCCAGACAACAGTCTGGAGGACACTGGGCAATAAATTTTAAAATCTTTGGTTGAATGTGGCTATATTGCCATTAGACAAAACAGTGAGGTGTTTGAGTCACCTCCCAGGGGGAAAAACAGTCTCGAGCATACTATTTGCCTGTATTCCCAATGTCTTCTCTGACAGGTGCAACAGAGGATGTAAATCAGATGGGTTTTAGGACACAACTGACAGTTTCAAAAGTCATATTTCTATTGAGTTGAAAGAATTTGAAGATATTCTTGTGCAACATATACATTTGGGAATACATTTGTGTCAAAATACCATTTCAAGCAGATCTTGATGTAGCAAGGGTATGGGCCATTGACAGTGTTCTGTCACGCTGGAGCCCTCCTGATATCTGGCTCTCTTGTAACTGCTAGTTCATACCTATTGTGAGATATGGGTGCACTAGAAGATGTCCCAGTGAAGCGTACAGTATCGGTCAATATCAAAATGCCTAATAATTTAAAAAGCAGAGTTCACCATCTTATAAGAGAGAATAATCTTTGCCTTTATGTCTAAAAGCTGGAAATGGTATAAGCCATGAAGTAGTCCATAGAGAAATGGGAAGTCTAAAAACCTTAAAGATACATAAAGAATCCTGAAGGCTCAGAGGGAGATCTGCAGTAAACCTTGGTGAAATTGATCAATACAACTCCTGTTGTTTCCACAAAACAAAATCATTTTGGCTGTGCAGATCAGGTGCAGCTGAGATTGAATCAAAAATAAAAAAAATTAAAAAAGAGGAAAAAAGAGGAAGCGAGTAATTCTCCAGCAGCCATGTTTACACTTGTTTTGGGACCCCTCACTACTAGAAGGATATTGAGGTGTTTGAGCATGTAGAGAGAAGAGCAACAAAGCTGGTGAAGGGACTAAAAAGCAAGGCATAACAGGAGAGCTGAAGGAATGGTGTTTATTTAGTTTGAAGGAATGGAAGCTGAGGGTAGGCCTCTTCACTCTCTACAACTATCTGAAAGGGCATTGCAGTTAGGAGGGTGTCAGACTCTTTTCTTGGGTAAGAAGTGATAGGATGAGAGGAAGTCGTCTCTAGTTGCTCCAGGGGTGGTTTAGACTGGATATTAGGAAGAATTTCCTCAAGCATTGGAACAGGCTGCCCAGGGAAGTGGTGGAGCCACCATCCCCAAAAGTCTTTAAGAGATGTGTGCCTATTTTTGACTGTCATAGAAGTTGAGTTGCTTTGTTGTGACTAGGTCATTTATCTTATCTCTGGGGCTCCTCTATTGGATCTCAAAGACGTGAGAAAAGTGAAAGAGTGCACTAACTTTTCAAACATTCTTGTTTTCTTATCTATTCCTGATCCAGATGAAAATCACCAACTTCCTTAAGTGCTGGGCTCTATACAATCAGCTTCTTCCATCTTTTCTTCAGAGTGAAGCAAGCATTCCCTATAGCCCTTCTGCTGGGTAGGAGCAGTGACTGACTCCCACAAGTTAGTTCACTGTTTCCATACAGCCTTTGCATCAGTTCATCACTTAGCTATAGCTGATCTGGTGGGAGGACATTCTGGTGTTTATTAAATGCAAATATGTACAGTCTTAATAACATGGAACATTTTAATGAACCTACTCATAGTAAAGTTTTTTTGTGTCTGTGCTGGAGACAAAATAATTACAGTTACAGAATTGCTACCAAAGTACACAATGAAAATGCCAACAAGAAAAAAAAAAACAGAAAAGCAAGCTGTATATTGGATTATTATTGAAATCATGTCTATTTTTATAAGAGAAGGTCCAGTAGCCCTACTGTGATAATGTTGCGTGAGACGCTTATTATGTGAGAGTTAAAGAGATAAAAACAACCATAAAAGCATGGTGTGTTTTGTAAAAATGTTAAAAAGTAATATATTTGCATATTATACAGCTGGTTGCAAAGCCATCAATCATCATATTATCTGTACACTGAGGAAGATGAATGGTTTTCATTCTAATGAGAGAATCTAGTGACTTGGAGAAATGAAGAGGGCATGCATCATAAAAGCTTTGGCTCCAAAAGCTATGGATTATTATTAATAATATACATTTCTCTGTGATTGAAAAGTTCTGCTCTTCATTTGTACACATACATTTTTACAGTCATGATTTTAGAAAAGTTCAGGTCATTGTATTTTTAATTCTTCCTAAAATGGCACTGGAAATGCAGGAAAAGGTTAAAAATGTTAAATAAGTTGGAATCAACTAACATGAAACATTCTAAACTGCTCAAAATGGACTGTTTATTTTTCATCCATTAAAGAGGCAGCATAAAAGCTGACAAAGGTGGAAATAGAAATGTAGAAATCTCTTACCTAAGTTTTTTTGTAAACTAACACAGCTATAGCAAATAACTATGCACTATATTACTAGTCTGCTAAATAAGAAATTGAACTAGTTCTAAAACTGTCATAATAGCATAAACTCTTCCATAATTAGTAATTATGATAGAAGATAACTATCTTTGTTATAACTATTACCAATGCCTGTGTTTTGAATCCTGAATTACAGTCCACTTGGGGAATAAGAACAAACAGTATCACGTGAATGAATAAAGGTTGAATATTATAGTGAGATGTAATGCATAAAGACCCTTGTGTGAAAACTAAGAGGAAGTAGGCAGAACTACAGAGATATGGCTATTAGCTCACTGGCCAGCAGCGTGAATGAGGAATCATAGAAGTAGATCCAGAAAGAGTACTTCACAGAATATGTGTATTTCTATGTGTATTTTTTAGCATTCATTGGTGACTTTGCATCATACCTCAATATACTTAATGTTATACTGAATTAAGAACTTTAGAAAAATACAATTAACAGTCTTAGTAAGACCAGACTATACGAATTGCTGTAAGAATTTTATTTCAGGTGCAAAAATGTACAAAACAAACTGAAGTATGTGGTTCTAATGCAGGTTAATGAAATTTTGTAGATTTAACTCATGTATGTTCCAGTATGATATTTGAAGAGAACATTTCTGAAGCTCTTGGTTGCTACTAGGAAGTGATACTGTTGCAGTGATCTTTACTGCTTGTTGCTCATCAGCTTTCTGTTGAACAGTATCTTGGGCTGACATGTTTCAACTGTAAAAGATTTGGAATGGCTAGATACAAATAGAAGAATTCACGTCTAGGGGATGTTCTAGTGTTTGATAACCTATGAGTTTTTAAGGAACATGCATAATGCAATTCAGGGAATATTCCCTTCCTAGGAATAGGAATGAATGTGGGAGAAGTAGAAGGAAATAAAGAAAAAGCCTCTGGAAAGGCTGCTCGTCATGAGTAAATACTGGGTTTCATGAGCCTGTACCACTTAGATGGGGCTCACCATAAAAATTCATAAAGTACCCTTCTGGAGGGACCGCTGACACCACTGCACCAGGTGAAGGATGTAACTGCACACGGGGTCAGAGTATGGACTTCTGTATGTCACTTCCATCCCGAAGTGGACAAGGCAGGCACTGAGCATGAACCAGTCTGCACTGCTTCCCTGCAGGAAACGGTGGCACTCCAGAAGGATGCATCTAGGACATTACTTCCAGTGACAGATGACAGGATTTTGTTTTCCTGTTTACTGAAGTTCTCAAGTTACCTGCAATATACACCATTATATCGGGGGAACAAACCATCTCTTTGAGATGGATTCTGGTGATTTTTCCTCTCTGAACTCATCACTTTTTCCAGAGAAAGAGGATGAAAGGAAAACCTGAAGTATGTGCTTTGGTCTTGTTTTGATCTGAAGTAAGAATTCAGCTGGCGTCTTGGAGAATCTGGTAAACCTCAAATACTTAACTCTTCAGCTGGGGACTTAGTAGTCATAGCTTGTGAGAGCTGTCATAGCTCTTATGCCACATCATAAGAGTACCATCACTTTTCCTTTCTTTCTCCTCCCAGCCAAGCTCCTCACTGCCATTTAACACAGTTTCAAAACCCCGACCTGTAATAATGCAATATCTTTCAAGAGAGAGGAAATTAAGAGATTCTCATATCAAACAAGCAACCATTATCTCACCATTATTACAGTTTTGCTTTTAAATTTTGACTAATTTTGTTGATACATTTGTGCACGTATGCATATTTTAAATGCTATTTAGACTGAGTAATAAATAGAATTTAAATATTCCCTCATTTCTGTCACAACTGTCATAAATTCCTCAAAAACTTTGTATATTTGGTATAGGAGAGCTGAATCCTCATACAGCTAAGTATCTCCTCATGAAAGAGACATCCTTATTCAGCCATGTGTCTTTCTGATGTATTTCTTGCTTCTCCAGTTATAATATTGCAGCTGTGAAACATTCATTATTATACTGCTGCTTTGCTGATGTGTTACTTTCAAAATATAAGACATTGCAGTGTATCTACCATTTTTCAGCTGCAAAGTTCAGCAATGTTCAGTTCACAGCATATGTATAAACACTCATTTTTGATTTTTATATTCTGAAATACATTAAGAGGTCTTTGTGATTCAGAGTTTTCATTTAAAAAAATGTAGTTATTGTTCAGGTATTATGTGAGAGTATAAAAGCCTATTGATATTTTTAGTGAATAACTACAATATAGTGTTTATTTTAAAGCAGAATACATCTTCTGATATTGGAGTTTGTGCAAGGACAAACTAGGAGTGAAAGAGAAAAGCAGCCATCCCATGAGAGAAAAAAAATACAGCATTCATTTGCTTTTTCATTACAAGAACAAAATTCACATTTGTGATGAATCCTACTGATAGAATAAGAGATCAAAAAAAGTCACATAGCTCCCTAGCACTAAGACACGGATTTGCATGACTGCTTTTTAAAACGGAACACATTTTTGGTTAACTTGAAACTAATGGGGAGGCCAAGTGTACAATAACACATTCTGTCTGCAAAGAAATAAAACAAATCCAGCCTAGCTGTAAAGTAGCCTTTGCATGCCAGCAATCTGTATAAGATTTCTTATGAAGTTTGACCGGGCAAAATAATATGAAACTGAAACTGAAACAAAACAAAACAAAAGAATAAATTAAAAACCACAACAAGATGTTGAGGCCCCACGTCGAGTACTGTGTCCAGTTTTGGGCCCCTCACTGCAAGAAAGACATTGAGGCCCTGGAGCATGTTCAGAGGAGGGTGACGAAGCTGGTGAGGGGTCTGGAGGACAGGCCTTATGAGGAGCGGCTGAGGGAGCTGGGATTGTTCAGTCCGGTGAAGAGGAGGCTCAGGGGAGACCTTATCACTCTCTATAACTACCTGAAGGGAGGTTGTAGTGAGCTGGGGGTCAGCCTCTTCTCTCTTGTAACTAGTGACAGGACGAGGGGAGATGGCCTCAAGTTGTGCCAGGGGAGATTTAGGCTGGACATTAGGAAATACTACTTTTCTGAAAGAGTGGTCAGGCGCTGGAATGGGCTGCCCAGGGAGGTTGTGGTGTCACTGTCCCTGGAGGTGTTCAAGAAACATTTAGATATAGTGTTGAGAGACATGGTTTAGTGGGGTTATTGGTGGTAGGTGGATGGTTGGACTGGATGATGTTGTAGGTCTTTTCCA